>NW_027052778.1:0-88863 GCF_011386835.1 Chrysemys picta bellii | reverse complement strand
CCCCTCTGAGATGCTTGCTCATCCAGCTCGGTCTAAATCTCCTGCCTATGAACCGTTTTCCCTTTCTTGGGATACACGCCTCTGACAGCTCCTGCAACTTCAATTTGAAATAATCCCAGGCGCCTTCCACCTTTAGATCCCTAAATATGTTAGTCCAATCCACTTCCCTAACCAGTCTCCTTAATTTATTAAAGTTAGCGTAAACCTTAGTCTCCGATTTAATTCTGTTAATCTTTCCATTTAGTTCAAACTGAATTAGCTCATGATCACTTGAGCCAAGGATGTCCCCTATAACCATTTCCTCAACGAGGTCCTCACTACTCACCAGCACCAAATCTAAAATGGCATCCCCCCTCGTCGGTTCAGCAACTACTTGATGAAGGAATTCATCAGCTATTATGTCTAGGAAAATCTGAGCCCTATTATTGTTACTAGCATTTGTTCCCCAATCTATATCTGGGAAGTTAAAGTCTCCCATGATTACACAGTTCCTATTAGTATTTACTTCCCTAAAAATGTTAATGAGTTCTCTGTCCATATCCAGGCTAGATCCCGGTGGTCTATAGCACACCCCAAGCACTATCCCAGGGGAGGCTCTAGTAGTTCTTTTACCCAATGTGAGTAATGCCCAGACAGACTCCGTCTTATCCATTCCATCGCTTATTATTTCTTTACAGTTTACCTCATTATTGACATACAATGCTACTCCCCCACCTTTACCTTTGATCCGGTCTTTCCTAAACAGCACAGACCCTTCCATACCTGTACTCCAGTCATGACTACCGTTCCACCACGTTTCAGTTATTCCTACGATATCCGGTTTCATTTCTCGGACCAGGAGCTCCAATTCCTCCATTTTGTTACCTAGGCTTCTCGCATTGGTGTATAAACATCTTAATTTATGCCTTTTGGCCTCTCTCACATTCATTCTCCCATTTGATATGGACACCGTACTGCTAGTATGACCCATTAGTCTGGTATCCACCCCCTCCGCTCCTCCTTATGTCCAATCTCTTCCCCCTGGCTGTATCTGTTCTTATCTCATTGTCCTCCCTCTCAATGTTATAATCTGGTGTGGAGATTAATTGGACATCTCCCAACCGTCTCCCGCAAATTCCTAGTTTAAAGCTCTTTTGATGAGATGAGCCAGCCTCCCTCCCAGAAGTCTATTTCCTTCCCTACTCAGATGAAGTCCGTCCCGTGAGAACAGTTTTCTGTCCCCGAAAGCCTCCCAGTGGCCATACATCTCAAAGCCCTCTTTATAGCACCACTCCCTTAGCCAACTATTTGTCATCACAATCCTTTCACCCCTTTACTGCCCTTCTCTAGGAACAGGCAGAATCCCACTGAAGATGATCTGAGCCTCGAATTCCTTAAGCGTCTTCCCCAGCCTGGCATAATCTCCCTTGATTCTCTCTAGCGAGAACCTAGCCGTGTCATTTGTTCCTATGTGAAGGATGATCAAGGGGTTCTTACCTGCTCCTTTTAGGATCCTTTTCAGCCGCAAGTCCACATCCCGTATCTTAGCACCCGGGAGACAGCACACCCTTCTGTTCTCTGGGTCCACCCTGGTTACAGGCCTGTCCAATCTCCTCAGTAAGGGTCTGGCTGGAGAATCTTGCCTACATGCTCGGGTTTCTACTGATCGCCATATTTGGGGTCGGGAAGGAATTTTCCTCCAGGGTAGATTGGCAGAGGCCCTGGAGGTTTTTCGCCTTCCTCCGCAGCATGGGGCGGGGGTCGCTAGCTGGAGGATTCTCTGCGACTTGAAGTCTTTAAATCACAGGATTTGGGGACTTCAACAGCTGAGTCAAGGGAAAGGGGGTGGGTCAGCTTTTGTGGCCTGCATCATGCAGGGGGTCAGACCAGATGATCATAATGGTCCCTTCTGACCTGAAAGTCTATGAGTCTATGAGTAAGGAGTCCCCAATCACGTACACCTGCCTTTGCCTGGTGGCAGTGCGATCTACTAATCTATCCCCGTTCCCTCTAGTTGCAACCCCTGTCCATTCCTATTTTCCCTTATAGTCCCCCTTACGTCATCCTGTATCCTCAGAATTGGTGCTGTCTCCATCAACTCCTCCCCTCTTTCTATGGGACTAGCTGCTCGTCTCTTTTTCCTCACCCTGCCCCCTTCAGTTACCACCTGCTGCACCCCTTCCTCGTTCTCCAAACACCCAAACCTGTTCCTGAGCTCTATTTCTCCTTCACTGGCCCTCCTTTTCCTTTGCCTGCTTCTCACAGTCACATGCTTCCACTGCCCTTGTTCTCCCCCTGGCATTCCCCCCTCACAGGTCTTAGCCCCTGCTTCCACCTGTGCCCCTGAGCATTCCCCTTCAGCCACTCCTTGCCTTTGCTCCATCAGCTGCTCGAACCCCCTTCTAAACTCTATCAGGGTATCTACCTGCATCTCCAAGCCTCGGATCTTTTCTTCCAGCAGTTCTATTAGGCGGCATTTCATGCACGCATACCTGGGGAAACACAGCACACAGGGCACCATGCCCTCCTGCCTCCCCTTCCACCTCCTCCAATGGAACTCCCACTCAAACTCCCGTTAGCAGCCCTGTTCGCTGCCTCCTGTGCCGCTGCTTGCAGCTGTTGCCGCTGCCTGGCCGGGTGGCCGCTTTTATAGGCCCTCTCCTCAGCCAAGCTCCACCCCCATTCAGGGCTCAGCTGCCCGCCCAGCACGTTGCCCCTACAGGCCTCTACACATACAAGCAATACAAAGACAGACGCAAATACAGGTACCTTCTCCTCCAAGATGTGTGGGAACTCCCACTCAAAGATCTGTGTGTGTCAGGGCACTGGGGGTCTGTGTGGGGCATTGTTTAGTTGTGGTGGTGGGGCTGTGGGGAAGGGCACTGAGAGGGAGGGAGGAGAAATCTGTGTGTATTGGGAAACTAGCGAGTGGGGGGTTCTATGTGGGGTGCTGATGTGTATTAAGAGTTACCAGCTAGACTGAGGACTGATCTTATTATTCTGTTCTCTACTAAGGTTTTTCGCTAAACTGGCTGCTTTAATTATTTTTTCATTTGGGCTCAATTTGGCGAGATTGGGATGCTTAGTTTCAAAGTGCCACCAAAGGTTGTATTCTTTCGGAACGGCTAACGTTTCGCGACACACGAGGCACAGTATTTTGTCTTTGGAAATAGTACATAAGTATTTATTCGTCCATTCAGTGTTGAAAACTCTGTGCTCTGATTCTATTTTTCTATTTTTCTTTTCACTCATGGTATCCATTATGAAGCTCAAGATTTTGTTGAATAAATTCACACACAAGGGAAACACTCACAGTCACACACAAAGAGAAGAGATATCTCACGGCGCATGGCACACTAGCAAGGCACTGACGGCGTGTGGAAGCCTGTAGGTCCAGGGGTCACTATATTACTGCACACAGCAGTCAATCAATGCAGTTGTAGATAAATCTCTGCATTATGCATTTTTGTATAACTTTTATATGACTTTGTATTGAACCTTGGTACTATGTTATAGCGGGCTCCTAAGATAGTATAATTAAAGTAAAAGAAAAATTTCTTCTGTGCAAATTTTTGAAGCAGAGTTCAAATTTGTGTGCCATGAGGCAAATGCGCCCAAGTGAGTAAAATGCTTATACATTTAAAAAGTTTTAATTTGCAATTTGTGTCAATTTATATGGGTTTTCAGATAGAGACATCATAAGTAAAAAAAAGAAAAACAAAAGTTTGTGTTTTAAATTGAAAATTTTCCTAAGAAATATCAATAAATGATTATCAGCCAAGAATAAGATATGTAATTACAAATGCATTTTGATTTCTTTATTTGTCGAAATGTCAAAGACTGCTAAACTAACCTTACTGTTTTTCCCTGTGATCTTTTTCATTTGCCCATTCAAATAAACTCTGTCCAAATCTATCAGTCCTCAGTCCAGCTGGTAACTCTTAATACACACCAGCACCCCACATAGAACCCCCCACTCGCTAGTTTCCCAATACACACAGATTTCTCCTCCCTCCCTCCCAGTGCCCTTCCCCACAGCCCCACCACCACAACTAAACAATGCCCCACACAGACCCCCAGTGCCCTGACACACACAGATCTCCCTCACTGCCCAGCACCCCCCAACAGGCCCCCACTGCCTAGCACCCCAAAACACACAAACCTCCCCCACTGCCCAGCGACCTCCACACCCTCACAGCCCAGCACCCCCCGCACACCTCCCAGACACTCACTCCACCACACCCTTCCCCCTTCCCTGGCCGCACTCACCAGCCCTGCTGGGAGGTCTCTGGCTCCTAGGGTGAGAGCGGCAAGGGGAGTCTCCAGTGGTGAGCGGGAGCCGGTTCGCGGGAACCGGTTGTTAAATTTAGAAGCCCTTTTAGAACCAGTTGTCCTGCACGGGACCGGTTCTAAAAGGGCTTCTAAATTTAACAACCGGTAAGTTGAAGTGACCAGGACCGTAGCTGGGGGGGAGCAGAGGGAGTGGCTGCTCCCCCTGAGCACATTATCCAAAAGTGGTGCCTTAGGAGCCGACCCCATGGGTGCTCCAGCTCTCCGCCCCGCTCCCCGGCCCCAGCTCACCTCTGCTCCGCCTCCCTGGGCCTGAGCGCGAAGCCGCCGCTTGCTTTTCAGCCCTCCCAGGCTTCCTGCGCGAACAGCTGATTGGCGGGAAGCGGGGGGGCTGCAAGCTCAGACTGACCCGGTGCTCCAGGCACTGTGCGGTAGCAGTGTGGCCCGGCTCCAGCCGAGCGGCGCGGCTGTAGCACCGCCAGCCACCTCCAGGCAGCGCGGTAAGGGAGCAGGGAGGGGGTATTGGATAGAGGGCAGGGGAGTTCAGGGGGGTGGAGGGGTGGATAGGGGTCGGGGCGGTCAGATGGCAGGGAACAGGGGGATTGAATGGGGGCAAGGGTCCCGGGGGGCAGTCAGGAAGGAGCAGGGGTTGGATGGGGTGGTGGGAGGCAGTCAGGGGCAGGGGTTCCAAGGGTGGTCAGGGGACAGGGAGAAGGGGTGGTTGGATGGGGAATCAGGAGAGGAGTTGGATGGGGCGGCGGAGGGCAGTCAGGGGACAGGGAAGGGGGTGGATGGGGCAGGGGTCTCGGTGGGGGCATCAAGGAACGCAGGGGGTTGGATGGGGCAGGAGTCCTGGGGGGAGGTGGGCCAAAAAGCGCTCAGGACGGGGGCGGTGGCTGAGCCCCATGTCCCGCTGGGGGGGGGGGGGCGAGGGCTCCGTGCCCGTGTCCCGCTTGGGGCAGTGGGGAGGGGCAGCGGCGTGCGCGGGCTCCGTGTCCCGCTTGTGGCCGGGTGGGGGGTGGAGGCGTGGCGGCGCACGAGGGCTCCATCCCTGTGTCCCGCTTGGGGCGGGGGGGGTGGAGGCGCGGCGGCGCCCGAGGGCTCCATCCCTGTGTCCCGCTTGGGGCGCGGGGGGAGGTGGAGGTGGAGGCGCGGCGGCGCGCGAGGGCTCCATCCCCGTGTCCCGCTTGGGGCGGGGGGGGGGGTGGAGGCGCGGCAGCGCGCGAGGGCTCCATCCTCGTGTTCCGCTTTGCGCGGGGGGGGTTCAGGCGCGGCGGCACGCGAGGGCTCCATCCCCGTGTCCCGCTTGGGGCGGGGGGGGGTGGAGGCGCGGCGGCGCGCGAGGGCTCCATCCTCGTGTCCCGCTTGGGGCGGGGGGGGTGGAGGCGCGGCGGCGCGCGAGGGCTCCATCCCCGTGTCCCGCTTGGGGCGGGGGGGGGGGGTGGAGGCGCGGCGGCGCGCGAGGGCTCCATCCTCGTGTCCTGCTTGGGGCGTGGGGGGGTGGTGGAGGCGCGGCGGCGCGCGAGGGCTCCATCCTCGTGTCCTGCTTGGGGCGTGGGGGGGTGGTGGAGGCGCGGCGGCACGCGAGGGCTCCATCCTCGTGTCCCGCTTGGGGCGGGGGGGGTGGAGGCGCAGCGATGCGCGAGGGCTCCATCCCTGTGTCCCGCTTGGGGCGCGGGGGGAGGTGGAGGTGGAGGCGCGGCGGCGCGCGAGGGCTCCATCCCTGTGTCCCGCTTGGGGCGTGGGGGGGTGGTGGAGGCGCGGCGGCGCGCGAGGGCTCCATTCCCGTGTCCCGCTTGGGGCGTGGGGGGGTGGTGGAGGCGCGGCGGCGCACAAGGGCTCCATCCTCGTGTCCCGCTTGGGGCGCGGGGGGAGGTGGAGGCGTGGTGGCGTGCGAGGGCTCCATCCCTGTGTCCCGCTTGGGGCGCGGGGGGGTGGTGGAGGCACGGCGGCGTGCGAGGGCTCCATCCCTGTGTCCTGCTTGGGGCACGAGGGGGGGAGGTGAAGGCGCGGCGGCGCGCAAGGGCTCCATCCCCGTATCCCGCTTAGGGCGCGGGGGGAGGTGGAGGTGGAGGCGCGGCAATGCGCGAGGACTCCATCCCTGTGTCCCGCTTGGGGCGGGGGCAGGTGGAGGAGCGGCGGCGCGCAAGGGCTCCATCCCCGTGTCCCGCTTGGGGCACGAGGGGGCGAGGTGGAGGCGCGGCGATGTGCGAGGGCTCCATCCCCATGTCCCGCTGAGGGCGGGGGCAGGTGGAGGCGTGGCGGCGCGCGAGGGCTCCATCCCCGTGTCCCGCTTGGGGCACGAGGGGGGGAGGTGGAGGCGCGGCGATGCGCGAGGACTCCATCCCCGTGTCCCGCTTAGGACGGGGGCAGGTGGAGGAGCGGCGGCGCGCAAGGGCTCCATTCCCGTGTCCCGCTTGGGGCGCGGGGGGGAGGTGGAGGTGGAGGAGCGGCGATGCGCGAGGGCTCCATCCCCGTGTCCCGCTTGGGGCGGGAGGGGGTGGTGGTGGAGGCGTGGTGGCGCGCGAGGGCTCCATCCCTGTGTCCCGCTTGGGGCGGGAGGGGGGGGTGGTGGAGGCGCGGCGATGCACGAGGGCTCCATCCCTGTGTCCCGCTTGGGGCGGGGGTGGGGCCGGCAGCGCGCGAGGACTCCGTGCCCTGCTTGGGGCAGGGGGGGCGGTGGCGCGCGAGGGCGGAAAAATATCCTTTCGCCGGCGCTGGCATCAGGTCGGGGGGGGGGCGCCTGAAAGCCCCGCCACCGCAGCTCTGATTGGGCTGGACTCAGCCGCCCGCATTGCTGGCTCCTGTCGGCGGGCAGGCACGCCACCGCGGGCCGTATGTTGTGCAGGCCTGCTATATGGCATGAACCTGTTAGTCCCTCGTAGATTCGTCCACACTGCATCTACTTCTGCTGTCAAACCTTCTCGTGGCTCCGTAGCATGAGAGGGCTAATGCACAGATTCCATCTCTTCCTACAAGGTCACAAAGACTGTATCAGAGATCGGAGGCTAATCAGAAGAAAGGGAAAAGGTCAATAATGCCGTGGCTGATGTAATGAACCCGCTGTCTTGCAACTCATCCTGTTATGGAAGGAAGACAGAGACGTGAGAGAAATGAGGTTGCAAGGTGCCCCAGACATATATATGGGGCACTGCCAGTTGTGAGAATATGGGACTGAGCAACGCTTTGCAATCTCAGTTCAACAAGTCAACAAAACTTACCTCAGCAAAGAAGGCAACTGAGGTGAGCGTGTGCTTCTTCCTGCCCCACTTGGGCCTTGGGCCTGAAATCCTTCCCTCTCTCATGTGGGGCTCTGGAACATAAATACCCATGAGTAACAGGGACAGCAAGCTCTACAGAGCAAATCCGTATGGCAGATGGTAGAAAGAATAGCTTATACTATCTATCTATCTGTCTATCTATCATTACATGTTAATTCACTTACAGCATCTAAGCCTCCCCATTGTAGCTGAATGGCTCACAGTCAGAAGCTGGGATGTATCTGTTGAGGGGTTGGATTGTAGGATGAGAGTCCATGCATAGGCTCAGGCCAATGTCTTCCTATGTCACTGTCCAAAGTCTGGCACTAACATTCATATTCAGGCATCTAAACGAGTGGATTGATTTTCAGAGGAGCTGAACAGCCACGGCTTCGGCAGATTCGAGTGAGAAGTTCTTGGTATTCAGCATTTGAGAAAGGTCAGGCCATTTATTTAGGTGCCTGAGTGTGGCATTGCAGCCTCTGCCATGGGTCGTTTACAATGAAGACGGAATCAACATCACTTCGGCACGACAACCAAGTTCAGGATCTAATCGAGCTGTATCCTCTCTGTACTGCTGTACGGTTGCGAAACATTGGGACTGCGCCACTCAGAGTGGGCAAAGCTGGAGGCTTTCCACATAAAATGCCAACGTTGTATATTGGGCATAGAGTGGAACGACTTCATTTGTAAAGCAGATGTTTATGGTCGCTCCGGTCTACAGACTACTGGGGCCATTGTCCGCAGATGGCGTCTTATGCTTTTCAGACATGTTGCGAGTATGCCACAAGATGTTCCGGCAAACGCCGTTCTCTGAGTGGCTCGTAACATCCGAGAGACAATTCCACCAATCAAGGGGTGCAGGCAGCCCAAAGGCAGGCCCCCTATTACATGGGTGCCTCAAGTCTATTCCGAAGTTGGGCTCTCGGCCCGTCAAGCACAGGAATGGATCAATGGTGAACAATTGCTACGGCCGACCGTTCGGCTAAGCGTTGAAGAAGAAGTATGGATTTAGGTATCTAACTTTTGACATCCATGTTTGAAAGTGCTGGCCCAAGTGTCTAAAGAAAAGTGAGATTATATAATGTCAATGGATGGAGAGACGAAGAGTTTTATTTAACTGTCCAAGGGGAACTAGAGGCCTGGAGCATACGAACAGCCATATTGGATCAGACCAGTGGTCCATCTAGCCCAGCATTCCATCTTCTGACAGTGGCCAGTGCCAGATACTTCAGAAGGAATGAACAGAACAGGGCAATTTATCAAGTGATCCATCCCCATCATCCAGATTCCATCTCTTCCTACAAGGTCACAAAGACTGTATCAGAGATCGGAGGCTAATCAGAAGAAAGGGAAAAGGTCATTAATGCCGTGGCTGATGTAATGAACCAGCTATCTTGCAACTCGTTCCATTATGGAAGGAAGACAGAGATGTGAGAGCAAATGCCCTTGGTTTTACACTAACAGTCTTGTCACCTTTTTGTTTAGCTGGAGCCAGTAGCCATCATTCTGCTGAGTACTGGGGTCACTTAAACTCATCCCCAGCTGCCTACATCTCATGGGGAACAATGCAGGTAATTACCACAGGATCATGCAGGCACTGGCTTCGGGGCTGGGGTGGTGGCTCAGCTGACCTCCTCCAGTCACCAACTTGTCTGTGGGAACTCAGGGCCCTCCTGAGTCCCATCGGTGGCTTTGGGAAGGGTCCGGGCCACCCAAGAGATCTCTGTCAGGAGCATTTTCCCTCTCCTCCTGGCCAGTCAAGCAGCAGAACAGGTTCCTGAATCTAGCTCCTAGGGTCTGAGGTGACTGGTTTCTGCCACCATCCCGAACTTGCTGAATGGCCCGTGAGACACTGACACGGACAGAGGAATCCGGATCTTGCTGCAGGCCACTGAGAGCTGAGACAGAGAGAGGAAGCTCAGGTCAAAACACATATCGTATTAGCATGCCCTAGCACCTGCACCATGGGTCTCTGTATCTTCCACAGGGGCGGCTCTATGTTTTTGGCCACCCCAAGCACAGCAGTCAGGCGGCCTCTGGTGGCATGCCTGCGGGCGGTCCGCTGGTCACGCGGATTCAGCGGCGTTTCTGTCGGTGATCTGCCGGTCCCGCGCCTTCAGCGTACCTGCCGCCGAATTGCCGCCGAAGCTGCGGGACCGGCGGTCCTCCCGCAGGCATGCCGCCGAAGGCTGCCTGACTGCCGCCCTCACGGCGACCGGCACGCCGCCCCCCGAGGCTTGCCGTCCCAGGTACGCACTTGCTGCGCTGGTGCCTGGAGCCGCCCCTGATCTTCCACAGCAACTAACTCCTCCCAGATGCTCTGGACCCACCAGGGCTATCAGTGTCATCGCCAGCTGATAACCGCTTAAGTCCTCAGGGACATCTGCCCTTGGCAGCACCATCTTCCACTGCATTCTGGGGCATCCACCTCCTTAGCACCATCTCCCTGACACATGCCAGGGCTTCTCACCCTGCCTGGCATTTACTTTCTCCTGGTAAAACCTTCTGGCACCTGGAGATGGAAGTGACGCCTGACATCAGAGAAAACAAAGCTGGGACTGATGTCCAGGCTCTCTCAACAGCTACCTCTGGCCACGTCTAAATTGAACTCAATGCAGCAGCGTGGCGGGGGAGTTGCACTTTTTCCTAGACTGGTTCACAAGTGGGAGGGATAGCTCAGTGGTTCAAGCATTGGCCTGCTAAACCCAGGGTTGTGAGTTCAATCCTTGAGGGGGCCATTTAGGGAACTGGGGTTTAAAAAACAAACAAACACTCTCTGGGGATTGGTCCTGCTTTGAGCAGGGGGTTGGATTAGATGATCTCCTGAGGTCCCTTCTAACCCTGATATCCTACAAGGAGCATGAGCTCTCCTTCCACATGCAAACACAGCCATGTGGCAACTACTTACAGTGAAGTATCAGCTCCTTCTCTTGCCTGACCATGGCGGGCTCTGAGCTTTGAACAGTGCAACCTGGAACGTACAATGGAAATGAATCTTGCAGGAGTTTTCACCTCCCCTGGGGCTACCTTTTAAAAAATGTCAGTCTTTCCAACCAGCAAAACAGCTTTCAAGTGGTCCCTGGGATAATCAGACAAGTCCACAAGCTCCAAGACAAAGAGGCTCATGTCTTGGAAGATACAGAGAGCCTGATTGCCAATGGCTATGGTATTGCTGCAGTCCCACAGGGATTCCAGTCGGTGGAGCTGGAGGGTAGGGTTGTAATTTGCTCCAGGCCTTTTGATATAATCCCCAGCCCAACTGCCTCAAGGGCAGGAAATCTAGACACTAGGATCCCAGGGGGTTAATTCTTGCTGCTAGTGCCCTCCAAGCAGAACACGGGACAACCTCTCAGATAGAAGTTGCTTAAGAAAAGTCGTGATTACCGATAAAGATGGCTGCTGCCCGTCGTATTGGAGCCTGGGGGCTTTGGAGGTGATCCAGACATTGGAGCAAGATGTCAGATATGCTCTTGAGCTTCAGCACCTAGGAATAGAAACCAAAGAAGCTTCTTGTTGCTGGGGCCGCAGGGTGAGGAGAAGAGAGATTTCATCTCCAGGTGGCTGCTTGGCTTGGAGGGGTGGGAAGAATGCAGCTCCCATCTCCATGTATCCTGGGGGCGACCATCTACATGCCAGGGAGTCATTAAATGACCATTTCAAAGTGTCACCAGACACATTGCTGGTGTCTGAGCTGCTGGCACTGCAGGGCTGGAGCCTGGCACTAGAGAACACTGAAGCCCGGTTGTATGGGCTTCATCTGGGGAGGACATTAGAGAGGGTGCAGAGCATAGGAAATACGGTGCAGAAGTGGCCAATGGGCTGGGGTAAGGTGAAAAATGGGGACATCCAGTTTCCTGCAGGATTTGGAAGGCATTTTTGCCATCAACTGATTCTTTATGTTGTGAGCTTTCACCTCCGTACTGAACTCCTGACCAGGTCTGGCTGTTCAGATCTGACAGGCACTGGGAGGAGTGGGGGAGCTGGGTGCTTCTAAGAGGAAGCCAGAGTGCAGTATGCTAGTACTAGACATGCAATCAGAGCAGTGAGTGAGGGAACATGTTTCCGGTCCCACCTCTAGAAGCAGCACTCACGAGAAGCCGATTGTTCACTTACAAAGTGCTGGCAGATCTTGTCCACCACCCGGGGATGGGTGTGCCAAGCCTTCTTGCTGTTAATCTGCTTAGGACAAGACCATCCCAGGAGCTGAAAACACCCAGCCAAGGCTTTCTGACACCTCTGCAACACAAGATGGGAGAAGGAGAGTTTGCATCATGAGAAGAGCCGGAATCTGTGGTCACTCTGCAGTGAAAAGCCAGCTGAAATGATCAATGAGGGAAAGGAATGTGGGGGTCACATGGTATCCTGCTGACCCTTGGTGTCTCTTTGTTCCTATTAGTGGAGGCTCCTGGCGTTTGATCTTAGGAAGTGGCTGCTGGGAGCCATAAAACATCTCCACTTGTGTGTCCATTGAAGGCCAGGGAACTTGCTTGGGTAAGTGGGTAGGGCTGAGATTTTTCACTTTTGGGAGGCGGCTCTGGAGACAGACCTAGCAGGAGAGCTGGAGCAGTCAGGGCCTGCTGCACCAGGGAGCACATGGCAGCGGGACTCACCTTGCCCACGTCAGGGTCCTCGTCCTGTAAGTGAAGGAGCAGTGGGACCAGGCTGCGGGTCACTTCCTCCTGCAGCAGGGGCTTCTGCCTCCTCTTCACTGTGTTAAGCAACTCTGTAAAGAGCATGATGGCAGCAGAGCGCACCTGGGGTCTCACCTGTGATGGACACACAACCATGAGGGGATCTCACCGAGGGAGCTTCACACTCTCCTTACAGGGTGAGCTCGGCACAATGCAAACCACAGGTAGGGGCCAGTCTGACTAATAACTCCATGGTCTGCCCACCAAGAGGGCACCCATTTGCAGAAAGGTTTGGGTGGAGGGGCAGACAACACAGGATAGGACAGTGGTTCCTAAATTTCCCTGGAGGCCTCGTGTAAGTGCTGACTCCATCCACAGTGAAGGGCTCTTTGGAGGGTTTCTTTAATGGGTTCAACACTCTCATCGTTTCATAGCATTTAAGGGCCATTCATTCATCTAGACTCCAAAGCACAGGACATTACATTTCACCCCATGACCACTACATTGAGCATGTTAACTTGAGTTAGATTAAAGCATATCAGTCCTCAGGAGACCAAACGGTTGCATGCCACACACAGAGAACATGAGAGACCAAGGTGTCACCAATGCCTGAGGCCCAGGCAATGGCTCGGAACTGATCAGGTCAGATATGCCACCACTACGACTCCAGAGTCACAACACTGCCTGGCTGGGGATGGGCAGGTCAAGAGCCCCTGACTTACAACATCGAGTAAGGGGATTAGCTTCCTGGCCACGCTGGTGAGCTCACTCCCATCCAGGCTCTGCAGAAGGTTCTGAACAGCTGAGATGGCCTCCAGAATACTCCCATCATCCATCTCATCCGAGCCCCAAAGGATGGCAGGCAGCAGGGCCTTGACTTGTTCCACCTACACACACACACATGGGGGGGCTCATCAGATCTCCCAGCCCTCCAGTGAGTACACGCCACAGTGCCAGGGCTGTGTTTATTCTACCCCATGGCACCAAGTCAGAGAGAAGCTCCGTCTCCACAGTCGGAGGCGTGGTGCTTTAGAATCGATGGGGATGCCTGACGAGGCAATCAGTGAATCCTAACCCCGTCCCGGGTCGTTCTGGTGTAGGGTGGGCAAAGCTGTGGTTTGCTTCGGGGCTTTTCTCTCTTTTCTACGTGCTATTAATTATTATTATAACAGATGCTGGCAGCAATCTCCATAGTTAAGGCTGGTACACAGTTTCCATTCTAGTTGCTCCTTTTGATACGTTCCTAAAAACATTCCCTTTTTGGATGGAAATGTTCCATGCTGTCTCCCCAGTCAATTGTGATTTTTTCCTGGGGTGATTGCGTCTCTGAGCTGTAGGACAGTTTTTCCACTTACAAACAAACAAACGAAAACTTCTTTTCCCATGCAGACAATCCCCCAAATGGTGAAACTTGGGGAAAAAAATCAAACCTGGCCCATGGGGAGTCCTAGGTGAGAGCTGAACCCTCTGCAAAGTTTGAGAAACTTGGACCTGATAATGCAAGGCATTGAAATATCATTTGGGGGCAGGGTCACAAACACACTTTAAGAGAGTGCTCTGCCTCTCTCAGGGCCAGAGACTTTGGGGCCAGCCAGCCCCATGCATTAATCAGATGCAGCGGAGGAGGAGAGAACTATTTTGGGCTGTCAGGAAGGAAGGGGAAGCAGGAGCAGGGGGGAGTGGCTCCTAGAGTACCCTGGGGGGGGGAAGGCAGGGGGAATCTGATGGGGGAAAAGGGCCTCCAGGGAGGAAGCCTTGGGAAGCAGTCGTCCCCCAAGAGAACAAAGAACTCCGCAGAGCCTAGGGGCAAAAAGCTTGCAGAAGGGGTGCCCAGGAAGGGGGCCAAAGTTAAGTTTTCTTATGTTTACTAAGGACAGGGTGGAACCTTTGTTGAGTGAGCTCAGAAGAGGAGATGTGGTAATGGCAGAAGATCCTGTTTCTGATTTTTAGTCCGTTGGACACTGTCAGGTTTGATTCTGAGGGTTTTATCTTTGGCCTTCAAAGGCTTGTTTGTCTTAATAAATGAGCCTGAATAAGGGTGTTATTGAACGAGGTATTTGTGAAGTCAAGCCGAGGAGGGGAAACTGAGGCAGTGCTGCAATGTTGGGTCTTGCCACTGGAGGGGGCGATGAGACAGGGCCCTGTGTGCTCGCTAAGGTCTTTAGACCAATCAAGGTCTTCTTTTGTGACAGCACCAGGAATGGTCTCTCCAAGAAGGAACAGGAATGCTGCTGGGGTAATTTGCATGGGGGAGAATTAGGGTTACCATATCTGAACTTTCAAAGAGAGGACACTCCATGGGGGGGTAGCCCCGCCCCCTAGCCACTCCCTCCCACTTCCCGCCCCCTGACAGCCCCCCCAGAACCCCCAACCCATCTAACCCCCCGTGCTCCCTGTCCCTGACTGTCCCAACCCCTCTCCACACCCCTGCCCCCCTGACAGCCCCCCCAGAACCCCCGACCCATCTAACCCCCCCGCTCCCTGTCCCCTGACTGCCCCCCTTCTCCAACTCCCCGGCCCCCTTACCGTGCCACTCGGCTTAGAGCAGGTGCCTGGCTCCGCGCCCCAAGGAGCGCCCCGCCCCGCCCGAGTGCTGCCGAGCGGCGTGCTGTGGCTGGGGGGGGGGGAAGCGGGGGAGGGGCTCTGGCCACCGCTGCCAGCCCCGCCGCCGCGTTCCCTCACAGGCGAACAGCCCCGCCCCCCAGCGCTGCCCGGCGGCGTGCTACGGCTGCAGGGGATGGGGGGAGCTGGGAAGGGACTTTGGCTGCCAAGGCCCCAATGCGAGCGGCGCTCGGCCGCCCTGTCAGCCACTTTTCGGTCGATAAATAGCCGACTGGCGGGAAATCCGGGACATTTTTAGATTTTTAGAAATCCCCCCCGGACGGCTATTTAAAGAGCGAAAAGCTGGACATGTCCGGGGAAACCCGGACGTGTGGTAGCCCTAGGAGAATGATAACGTCCACCTGAAATCCAAGCAGTAAAATCCCATCTAAAATACTCTCCGAGGAAAGATCTGCATTGAGGGGCTGTTGTGATCCCCGTTCCTGCTGGGGAAATGGAGGCACCGAGAGGGTCAGCAAGCCAGCAGCAGAGGTGGGCTCAGAACACTGTGCCTCACTGCCTGCCCAGAACTCAGTCCACTGGGTCACAGCCACCTCGTCGTTTTCCAGTTAACCAAGCCTGGGCTCTCACCTTCCCTGGTTGGGTTGCCAGGATGCCGAGTCCTCTTAGACCAAGTGAACGGAAAACTGGGCTGGGGTGTTTTGTCCACTCCTCGAGACGGTCCAAAGTGTCTGGATATGGAAGCTTCTTGGCCTCTTCGTAACGCAGAAGCTGAAAACAACACAGAGCGAATCAGCAGCAGGGTGCTTACCGGAGAACTTTGTGTCGGTTCTGTGGAGAGGCATCATAACCTACATGTTGTACCGTCCATTGCTATACATCAGCCCCACTTTGTGTGTGACACCCAGTCCTCCCACTGACTTCCTGGCCGTTAGCACTAGACTCAGCCATAGGCGTTAGCAGAGCTGCTCTACCCTCCAGGAGAACATGTAGGGCAACAAAATGTTCAGTGACCATTTGTATGGCGGACTCTTGTGCATCTGGGGGTTTGCCAAGAGCAGCCGAACCCCTCGTGGTGACCCTGTGAAGCAGAACAAGCCGCTCTGAGATAACGCGAAAGCTGGGACTGAGAAATCAAACCCCTGTAGGGTGACCAGATGTCCTGATTTTATAGGGACAGTCCCGATTTTTGGGTCTTTTTCTTATATAGGCTCCTATTACCCCCCACCCCCATCCCGATTTTTCACACTTGCTGTCTGGTCACCCTAAACCCCTGAGTTGAAATCCTGACCCCACTGAAGTCAGTGGAAGTTTTGCCATTATTCTCAATGGGCCCAGGATTGGACTCCTGGTGAGGAGAGAATTAAACCCCATCCCTTAATGAGTTAGATGAGGAGACAATCCCTGAAAACTGAAAATAGGAACTAGCCAGACAGAACCCGTGGAAATGGGGAGGACAACCTAGCGATGGACTATAGAGCCACCTCATTCCTGGTGATGTGCCTCTAACTAACCCATCCAATAGAGAAGGTTAAAGATTGCTCAGCACATTCAGAGCTAATGATCCTGCATCTGGGGGAGCTTTTACCATGATCCTCTCTCCTCCATACCCACTCTCAATGCCCCCCTTTGCTTTTCCTTAGTGACTTCGCAGGGAGGAACCTTTCATGGACCTGCAGAAAGGCTGATGCCGACAGGAGACCCAGCTGCCCTTCGGGAGAGTCCAGGCTGATGCTGTTCTACAGAACCTTGGTTTCTTGGATATTCCCATCAGGCTCCTGATTACAACTTTGGAGCAACCAATGATCCCCTAAAGGATCCATCTCAGATTTTACACTGAGCGTGCTGGGACAGGACTGGGGCAGCCTAGTCAGTGCTGCATGGACACCTGGCAATGTGGACATGACCAATAAAGCTCATCGTTTATGTAGCGCAAGAATGAGTCTCAAAGGCTTGATTTAAGGAGTTGCTCACTAATCTAGGACACAAGACCCAATTGCTCTCATCAGCTAATGAAACTTACTTCTACAAAGAAGGCCATCATGGTCAGCCTGTGTTTCTTATCACCTCTGTCGAGGAGCGGGATCACTAGGTCCAGCAGCATCCTTGTGGTCTCAGGGCAAGCATAGTGCACCATGGCTCTGTGACACAAAGCAGAAATACCTTTGTTAGTAAGGGAAGAAGCACGTTCTGCAACAAGGGGGTGAGGGGTCAGCTTGGGGCCACATGGCAGCCCAGAAGTGAGGAATGTTTCATTCTGGAATTGCCCCCACTAGCAGGACTGACTGCATGGAAAACGCTTGTGTATTACCTGGCCAGCAGGCTCACCCCACGGAGGTGATCTTGGGGGCTTTGTAGGAGGATCCAGCCTTGCTCCTTCTCCATAACAGTCAGCTCGGAACGGCAGCCAACACAGAGAAGCAGCATCTTTATAGCCTCCACTGCAGAGCTAGATTCAAACAACACACCAGCGTGACTGAGTGCCAGGAGCCCCCTCACGGTAGGTCTGTCAGGGAGTGACAGATTCACTTGTGTGTGGAAAGACACACCAATGGTTTAAATAGAGCTTAGGAAGGCACAGGTTCGTGACTGGGGTTCCTAGGCACTATAGTAATACAATTTAATAATATGAAGAAAGAGAAAGAGTTCTGAGCAAATCCTACAGACAATTGCACATCAGCACTAGGGCATGTCAATGTCACAGAACAGGAGAACTTCAGCCCTTTAGTGTCGGACCCACATTCCTTTGACACACTGGCAAATTGGCTCCCACTAATTTCTCCCCATAGCTGCTGGGATAGTCTTTCTACTTCCTCTGCAGTGCATTGGTCGGTATGTCATTTACCACTGAGAGACACCCTTGCAACCTAAGCCCTGCCTGCTAACTCCCTCAGAATTAGAGAGTTATGGAAAACCTGCAGGGGCCACATGAGAGCTGGAGAAGAGAACTATGACTTCTCTATGACTGTCCATGTAATTAGACCGTTGACTTTCCAGTAGGCGCAGTACCTGGTGTGGAGGCTCTGCCGGCTGCTTTCCCTTCCAGAGACTTTATCCCCTGGTATGCTCTGTCCCAGGCTGAAATGGATTTCGACAAGAAGAGCCATTAGCAGCTGAGGATAGAGGCGGGTTGTGGCATCTCTGGACTTGCTCACCGAGATCATCTCATAGAGGGCGCATGTGGCCTGAAGAGGGAACAAGACAGACACAAGCTTACTTGGAAATCCTACTCCCTCCTGCGTCAGTTCTCAGGACTTCCTGCTTATGTGCTATGAAACTCCCCTGATTCATGGAGAAACAAACCGAGTTAAACTGCCCCGAGCAGCAGGGCGGGGGAAGCCGGGCACTGGCAGGTTGAAGGCTTTGCCTTGTGGAGTCTGGTGACACTAGGCTGCATTGCCACACAGGGGACCTAGCTTTGATTTCGGATCTCGCAGAGCTTCCTGACCTGCAGGGGCTGCAGAGACAGCATGCTTGGGGTGGGGGTAATGCCTCATGGGACTAAGAATGGGAGAGAATAAATTAATGAAGAGAAGAGTGGGTCTTTCATCAGCTTCCTCGGCATCTTTCTTCTCCCTCATTTGGACTTCCACCGTCATTCTTTCATGCTTGCATTGTTTCTTGGCTTCCAAGTGCCTCAGAGGGGCCTTTTCTTCTGCATCTGGGGTCTAGGGGGGCTGAGACCCTGCTTTTTGGTCAAAGTCCATGAGCAAATCTCTCAGTTCGTGTTCTGCGGCTTTCTTCTTAACAGCCCCCTTTCTTTGCATACTTTTTCAAGTTCTTTTGAGTCAAGACTCTCATAGGATTGTGATTCACCCATTGTAACTCATCTTTAACCCTTAAAACTCTCCATATCAAATTTAAACTTTAAATAGTGTTGGGTTATGATCTTTAAGCCCAATTGACCTGTGGCATGTGACTCCTGTGCTGACTACGCCAATTGTCACGCTCTCTGGAGTGGTTCACAACTGTGAGTGCCAATCTTAGATCAGACTGTCATAAAACAGGGCAGGCACCCCAAACTAGTAGTATATTCTATAATTGGATTTCACAAAGCCAGTAACAATTGTGCATTCCTGGGTTACAGTACCAGTTTTACCAAGGACAGTCTTACCACAGACAGTCCCCTTAGACATTCCAGCCTATCTTGCCACCCAGACAAACTGAACTTTGTGATTAAAGGTTATTAAAACCAAAAATCACACCACATCAGGTTACTCCCAACCCCAAAGGGTCAGTCACTTACCCTAGGTCAATTGGTACTCTGGATCTCACACCAAAAACAACACTGGCAGCCAATTCTCTAGTAAACTAACTAAAGATTTATTAGCTAGGAAAAATAAATGAGAGTTATTGAGAGGTTAAAGCAGGTAAAATACATTAACAGGTGAGTCAAAATTTGTAAATCCCAAATGATAGTGGAGATGTAGTAATCTCTTGATTTCCTAAAAGTCTTTTCAGGAACCCAGATGTTTCTGGGGATCTCCATTTTGCATTTGGCATCTTCCCTGTAAGAGTCCAAACAGTCAGAGATACAGGATCATTCCTTGACATCTATTTTATAGCTTTTCCAGAAACCAATCTGAACAGTGTCTTTACCCAAGTGGGTTTTGATGAGTAGGAAATTCAGACTTAGTCTGTGAATTCCCGTTGTCAAACACAGTAGCCCTTGCTTTGAAGTTAGCAGTCTTCTTCATTTACATTTCCAAGTCTCCAATTGTGTTTGATGGGTAATTTAATTACAGGGATATACACGATGCCAATGTCATGTAATAGCAAACAAGAATCCTTCATTAGTTTTCATAAACTTTACACATCAAGTTCATTCTCATCTTTTAACACCAACGCACACTTTTGATCTAGGGTTAACTAATTACAGGGATATACACAATACAATAGCAATCAACAGGTTATAAAGATAAGTGTTTCCTTTAACTTTTCCTTTGAACTAAACAAACACACAGGTGAACTGCCTGATTACACTACAATAGCTTTTGACGTCTTTGATTTCTGTTAGCATCTGAGTGAATTAGCCTGCAACCCTATCCTGAGCTGCACCAGGGCAGACAGCGTCACAGGGGTTTCTCAGAGCTCCAACATGGATGCGATGAATGGAACCCTCCCCCAAGGGTTTGTCAGGACATTATGGAGTAGCCCCAAAATGGAGGGGATAGTCTGTCCCTGTAAAGGTAGCGGTGCTAGGGGTCAGCCCACCCTTGTCAAGTGGAGTGGCCCTGTCAGATTTTGAGATGTCTGATATACATAAGGAGCTGGGAAATACTGGTAGGGAAGAAGTGGTCCAAGGAATAAGTCGTGTTCAGGAGGAACTCCTGTTATGTTTCTGTAAGGACCTGGGACCAGGAGCCTGGCAAAATGGGAGGGCCAGGACTCCCCTCCCTCCCAGTGAATTGGGATGAGCTTTAGGAAGGAGATCAGCATACATGCTGCCTCCTCCCTCCTAGCAGAGAAAACACCAGCAGGAGAAGGCTGAACCCAGGGGTGCTGGAATACGTTGTGTAGTGGGGGTGCTGAGAGCCATTGAACCAAACTGTGAACCCTGTATATGATGGAAACTGCTTCAAGCCAGGGGGTGCTACAGCACCCCCGTTCCCCCAGTTCCAGCACCTATGCCTGAACCCTCTGAGCCTGAGGACTGACTGGGGAAAAAGGGCCACCAGGAGAATCTGGCTAAGGCCCCACAGTTGGCTAACTTACAACCCAGCATAAAGGAGGAGACTGGGGGAGTCCTGCCTGCCGGAGAGGTGGAGGGACTGCCTGAAGTAAATGCCACCTCCAGAAGGAAGGCTAGGGGGCAGGGACTCCTATCTTATGGAGGGAAACCAGAAGGACTGTTTGAAACACAGCCCAGCTGCTGCCAGGGAGGCTGGGAACAGCTTTGAGGAAGCTCCTCAGAAGTTGGGTGGGAAGAAGTCACAAGGAGCCACAAATCCAGGGCAGGAAAAGCAGAAGCTGCAGACCCATGGGAGTTGCTAACAAGCAGGAAAAAGGGAGGAGCAGCTCAGGGAAGTGGTGAGGGATTGAAGGAACAGTCCTTAGCAGCCTATCATGGGGTCCGTGGGCTGGAACCCAGAGCAGAGGTCAGGTCTGGGTTCCCCAGCAAGAGGCAAAGTACCGACCTCAGGACTAAGAGACCAAGAATGATGAGGCTCAGATGGGGGCTGAGGGCCTGGCACAGAGGCCACTACATGTTGGGTTTTCCCATATTGGACTTTTCTGTTAACCCTGGAAGAGGTGACGTGGCCAGAAGGCCAGACCATGGAACCTGCGGAGTGTTGCAGAACCAGGAGGCTGGACAAGGGGACACCAGTGTGGAATAAACCCTGCAACATCATGTCCTGGCACGAGGAGGCGCGTTGGCAGTGAGTGTGCCCTGTGACCGAGACATAGGATAGATTTAACTGTATGGGGCTATGGATGTTTGAACAGTGACTTACGGCAGCAGACGTGTGAGAGGCTTGGTGCTCAGAGCTGTGGTGACTCTGCAGCTTCACAACCAGGTTCTCCATCACCTGTCCTCCGAGGGCCGGGTCAGCAGACAGGAACTGCCACAGCTCGGCCGAATTGCTAGAAATTCAGAAATACGGCAACGTGAGGGACTGGATGGCTTAGGAGAAAAGCTATTAAACCTCTTCACCAATGTAACCTCTTTGTAAGAGAAATCCTCCTGTGGAGCCAATGCCCTGCCCAGCAGTCCAGTCCCCAGAGCTTGTGCAATTCAATGTGGAGCATGAACAAGGACTCCATGGACCTCAGATTGAGAATCACTGGCACAGGATATGGAGCATTTCAGCTCAAGGCTGCCAGTGTGAATCTGGCCTCAATTGGTCACGACCTGTTACTGGCTGATGGCTAATACCGAGAGGCTGATGGCTAATGGCTAAGACAGCTTCTCTGGCAGCAGATGTCCTATATGAAATGAACTAAGGGTCTCGGACCAGTGCCCAGTGCACACTGTCCACATTACAGAGTCAACCACCATACTTGGCCCTTGTTGGTAGGTTCAGGGATTGAACGGGACATGGAGGCTGAATGAGCCTTTCTTGCCTAGTCGGCAGCCCCTCCAGTTATGAGCTCAGAGTGTTGTTAGGGGCAGTGTGGAGGAAGCTTCATTGTCACTTCCTGGGCTGCAACTGAGGTCTTCATTGTCCAAGGGTGTCAATGGGGCACCTTTCACCAGCATTAAATTCCCTTTAAAAAAAAAGGGAGCGGGCATGCAGCAGCGTGGCTCAGATCTCCGCAGCGCTCAGCCAACAACTGTGTGAGGGAGGGTTTCAGTGGAGTCCTCTGATATGCAGGGCTGGCTCTAGGATTTTTGCCGCCCCAAGCAAAAAAATTTTTTGCCGCCCCCACTTTTTTTTTAGTGACCCCCTCCCACAGCCCCGCCCCAACTCCACCCCTTCCAAACCCCTTCCCCAAATCCCCAGCCCCGCCTCCTCCCCCGGGCGTGCCACATTTCGCCCCCCCCATTGCTTCCTGGGGGCCCCCGCGACCTCCTGCCCTAGCTCACCTCCACTCCGCCTGCTCCCCCGGGTGCGCTGCCGCTCTGCTTCTCCCCTCTCCCTCTCAGGCAAAGGAGGGGGGAGAAGCGGAGCAGCGGCGTGTTCAGGGGAGCAGGCCGAGCGGAGGTGAGCTAGGGTGGTGGGGGGCGCAGGAAGTAACGGGGGGGGTAGAGGAACCGCTCCCCACTCCAGCTCACCTCTGCTCCACCACCGCCGCCTCCCGCGAGCGCCCTGCTGCTCGGCTTCTCCTCCCTCCCAGACTTGTTGCGCGAAACAGCTGTTTCGCGTGCAGCAAGCCTGGGAGGGACGGGGGAGAAGCGGAGCGGCGGCGGTGCGCTCAGGGAAGCAGGAGGAGGCGGAGGGGAGGCGAGCTGGGGCGGCGAGCTGGGGTGGCGGGGGCACTTTTTCCCCATGCCCCGGAGTCAGCACCTATGATGGCCGGTTCCAGAATGCCGCCCCTAGAAATGTGCCGGCTCCAAGCACCTGTTTGTTTTGCTGGTGCCTGGAGCCGGCCCTGCTGATATGGATTGTTTTTGGAACTCACCGCTTGGGATCATCCATCATAAAACCACGCTTTGCGTCATCACTGTTGCTCAACTTTTCCTGCCCAAACACAAATGTGCTTCAGACAGCAAACGTTCCACCTAGGCTCACTATCTGTACGTTCCGATGAAGGAGAACGGCGGAATGAGCTCTGCGCTTGCCAGCCGGAGTAGCAAAGGGATAGTGAACTCAAGAACACAGACTTAAATCCACCCCCTGCTCCAGGACCCATGAGCACTGACCGTAGGTGTGGGGGACTGTGCTTTTGAGAACCCCTCCCACAGGCAGATCTCTAACAAGTCCCAGGGGCCGGGAGAGGGGGACTGGGAATGAGAGCTCCTGCCTTGCTAGGGTTACCATTCGTCCGGATTTACCCGGACATGTCCTCCTTTTTGTACTAAAAATAGCGTCCGGGGGGAATTTGTAAAGCACTCACAATGTCCGGGATTTCCCCCCCAGGCAGAGCAGACCGAGCGGCTGGGAGGGCTGCAGGGAAGTCCCGGGCTGGACTCCGGAGCAGCTGTAGAGGAGCCGGATCCGCCCTGCATTCTGAGCAAGTGTATCAGCACAAAGTGCAGCCCTCCCCTTTTGCAACTGGGAGCGGTTTCTGCCATGCAGCGTAGCAAAACGGGAGCGAGAGCACTTTGTGCTGATACAAGGGCAGCTCTCCCCTGCAGTCCGGTCCGGGCCAGGGACCGGGTTTTGTTGTGCAGGGCCAGGGACCCGGTTTTGTTGTGCTGGGGAGCTCAGCCACGTGTCCGGCTCGCACAGAGCCCAACACCCTGTTCTGAGCAGCAGGGTAAGGGGGCCAGGGGGCAGGAAGGTTCTGGAGGTGGCAGTCAAGAAACGGGGAGGGGGCTTTTTGGGGGGAGTGGAGAAAGTTTTGGGCAGTCAGGGTACAGGTAGGGGGTAGGGTCCTGGGGGGCAGTTGGGGGGGTCTTAGGAGGGGGCAGTTAGGGGACAAGGAACAGGGAATCTTAGGTAGGGGGTGGGGTTCTGGAGGGCAGTTAGGAGCAGGGGTCCCAGGAGGGGGCAGTCAGGGGACAAGGAGCGGGGTGGGGGGCTGAGAGTTCTGGGGGGGAGCTGTCAGGGGGCAGGAGTGGGGAGAGGGATCGGAGCAGTCAGGGGACAGGGAGCAGAGGGGTTTAGATGGGTTGGGAGTTCTGGGGGGGGGCTGTCAGGGGGCAGGAGTGGGGAGAGGGATCGGAGCAGTCAGGGGACAGGGAGCAGAGGGGTTTAGATGGGTTGGGAGTTCTGGGGGGGGGGCTGTCAGGGGGTGGGGAGTGGTTGGATGGGGCGTGGGAGTCCCAGGGGTCTGTCTGGGGGTGGGGGTGTGGATAAGGGTTGGGGCAGTCAGGGGACAAGAGGCAGGGAGGCTTAGATAGGGAGTGGAGTCCTGGGGGGCAGTTAGGGGCAGGGGTCCCAGGAGGGGGCAGTCAGGGGACAAGGAACGGGGGGAGGGTTGGGGGTTCTGGGGGGGCGGGAAGTGGGAGGGGCTAGGGCGGGGCTCCTCCCGTCCTCTTTTTTGCTTGCTGAAATATGGTAACCCTAGCCTTGCACATGGGGAGACACATTCAGGGAATGGGGGAGAGGAATCTCTGACAGGCGGATTTCGCTCACTGTGGTTTGTGGCTGAAAAGAGAAGAGCCATCAGGAGGAGAGGGCAGGTAATTTGCCCCATGTAGAGGGGGGAGATTCAGTCCCCAACAGTCAGTGCTTTATACTTTGCCTTAGTAAGACCAAACAATGTGCTCAGTGGTGAGGTTCTCATATAGGGCCTCAAAGGATCACGCGAGGCCTGAAGAGTGGAGGCATTTCGTACCTGTCTGTAGGGAAGGAGTAGTCCAGAAGGCATGAGATCACTGTGTCCAGATGCTCCGCCTCGCCAGCCAGCAGGGCCACTAACTTCTTCATCAGGGTCCTGGAGCTGGGCTGCTGGACTGAATCCAACCGGCTGCAAACCCCAGCCACAAGGTCTGCTGCCTGAGAGAGAGGGAACCAGATGAGACGGGACAAGACTCTCATCCCATCCTGCAGCTGGGGCAAGAGGGAACCTCAGCATCCCAGGAGAATCAGAGTTAGCCTCTAGGTTTTGCCTAAAAGTCACAATTTCCTATATTATTGGCAGGGCTCATTTCAGAGCCTTACAAGGTGCACTGTCGCAAAGACCACATATCAATGGCTCAAAGGAGATGAGTCCTATCTAGGCACAATACAGGGGTAACATAAGAATGGCCATACTGGGTCAGACCAATTGTCCATCTAGCCCAGTATCCTGTCTTCTGCTGGTGCCAGATGCTTCAGAAGAAATGAACAGAACAGGGCAATTTATCGAGTGATCCATCCCCTGTCACCCAGTTCCAGTTTCAATCAGAAGGCGTAGGGACACCCTGTGCATGGTGTTGCACCCCTGACCACCTTGGCTAATAGCCATTGATGGACCTGTCCTCCAGGAACTTCTCTAATTCTTTTTTGAACCTGGTTATACTTTCGGCCTTCATGACATTCCCTGGCAATGAGTTACGAGTTGTGTTGTGTGAAGAAATATTTCCTTAGGTTTGTATTAACCCAGGTTTGTGTGTGTGTGTGTGTCTGTGTGTGTCTGTGTGTGAAAGGATAAATAAAACTTCCCTATTTACTTTCTCCACACCATTCATGAATTTATAGGTGTGGGCATCCCATGGATTTATACAGAAGCAATATGATATTTTCTGTCTTATTATCTATCCCTTTCCTAATGCTTCCTAACATTCTGGGAGCCTTTTTGACTGCCATTGCACACTGAGTGGATGTTTTCAGAGAATTGTCCATGATGACTCCACCCTTGAGTGGTAACAGCTGATTTAGACCCCCTCCGTTTGTATGTATAGTTGGGATTATGTTTTCCAAGATACAGGAATCAGACTAGAAGATCTGATGGTTCCTTCTGGCCTTAAACTCTCTGAACGTATGACTGTTCCCAGCACTGGGAATTCTAGTTTCTGTCCATCTCAGCAGCAGCGCCCCATACCTTCTCCACCTTAGTCCCACCGCTGTTCACCATGGCAGACAGCAATCCCTCTGCAGTTGGCTGGCAGTTATTGTTGCAGTGATTCGTCAGGCCATCCATAACAGTCAGAATGAAATCTGTCCTCTCTCTTGGGTTGAAATAGACTCCAAAGAGCTGAAGCATACAGGGAAAAGTGTAATTTACAAAAGGCCTCGTCCTGATTCCACGGGGGGCTGATAACTACTGGAGCCCAGAGTAAGCCCTGTCTGGGGGTTGCAGGTCCTCTCCAGCTTCTCAGGGGCTCTGTTTTACTCCTTTCTATTACAGGGCCCCAGTGGCTGATGAGGCTTCTGCTGCGAAACCATATCACTCACAGTGAGGCAAGAGGACTAGTTAAACCATTACAGTGGCCCACCTAGGAGTGCTGCCCTGCACGTCAGGATGTGCATTTAGTGGTGTCAGACACCTACTTCTCAGGCATCCGAGGTGCAAGGGTCACCATTAAAAGATCAGCAGTTGCGGGATCCATGTAGTAATATTAGTAATGAGTGTTACAGTACTCGGTCTTTGACTGTGACTGTATGTGATACCCTCCAACAACACATCTCAGCATAAATATAGCACCCAAGTCCTGATTACGACACCATCACCATACTTCCTGGCTTGCAGCCTGACCCAAAGACCACTGAAATCAATGGAAAGACTTCCATTGGCTTCAATAGGTTTTGGATCAAGCCTATATAGTATAGACCTCGTTGTGACAGCTTCTAACAGCCCAAAGTACTAGAGCAGCAGGCGTTCAACCTTCCCCATATGGACACTCCCTTTCCTATACTAGGACCCTCCCAGAGTCCCCTTCCAAACTAGCCAAGACCCTGTCCCATTTGGCAATAAGGAAAGGGCAGGGTGGCTGTGCCCCCCAGGTTGGGAACCCATCTGCTAGAGCAGTGGTTCTCCATCAGGGATACGCATACCCCTGGGGGTATACACAGGGGTGGCAGGTTTGTATAATTTTTGGCATTGCCCAGAATGGGTCCAAGTCCCGCCTCCCCCTACACCTGCCTAAGGCTCTGGGAGGGAGTCTGGGTGCGGGAGGGGGTTTGGGGTGCAGGCTCTGGGAGGAAGTTTGAGCATAGGCTCCGGGAGGGAGTCTGGGTGCGGGAGGGGGTTTGGGGTGCAGGCTCTGGGAGGAAGTTTGAGCATAGGCTCCGGGAGGGAGTCTGAGTGCGGGAGGGGGTTTGGGGTGCAGGCTCTGGGAGGAAGTTTGAGTGCGGGCTCTGGGAGGGAGTCTGGGTGCGGGAGGGGGTTTGGGGTGTAGGCTCTGGGAGGAAGTTTGGGTGCAGGAGAGGTGCAGGCTCTGAGATGGAGTTTGGGTGCTGGGTGCAAGCTCTGGGTTGAGGCAGGGGGCTGGGGTGCAGGAGTGGCTGCGGGCTCTGGGAGTGAGTCTGGGTGCGGGAGGGGGTTTGGGGTGCAGGCTCTGGGAGGAAGTTTGAGTGCGGGCTCTGGGAGGGAGTCTGGGTGCGGGAGGGGGTTTGGGGTGCAGGCTCTGGGAGGAAGTTTGAGTGCGGGCTCTGGGAGGGAGTCTGGGTGCGGGAGGGGGTTTGGGGTGTAGGCTCTGGGAGGAAGTTTGGGTGCAGGAGAGGTGCAGGCTCTGAGATGGAGTTTGGGTGCTGGGTGCAAGCTCTGGGTTGAGGCAGGGGACTAGGGTGCAGGAGGGGCTGCGGGCTCTGGGAGGGAGTTTGGGTGCTGGGTGCAGGCTCTGGGTTGAGGCAGGGGACTGGGGTGCAGGAGGGGCTGCGGGCTCTGGGAGGGAGTTTGGGTGCTGGGTGCAGGCTCTGGGTTGAGGCAGGGGGCTGGGGTGCAGGAGTGGCTGCGGGCTCTGGGAGGGAGTCTGGGTGCGGGAGGAGGTTTGGGGTGCAGGCTCTGGGAGGAAGTTTGGGTGCAGGAGGGGTGCAGGCTCTGAGATGGAGTTTGGGTGCTGGGTGCAAGCTCTGGGTTGAGGCAGGGGACTGGGGTGCAGGAGGGGCTGCGGGCTCTGGGAGGGAGTTTGGGTGCTGGGTGCAAGCTCTGGGTTGAGGCAGGGGACTGGAGTGCAGGAGGGGCTGCGGGCTCTGGGAGGGAGTTTGGGTGCTGGGTGCAGGCTCTGGGTTGAGGCAGGGGGCTGGGGTGCAGGAGTGGCTGCGGGCTCTGGGAGGGAGTCTGGGTGCGGGAGGAGGTTTGGGGTGCAGGCTCTGGGAGGAAGTTTGAGTGCGGGCTCTGGGAGGGAGTCTGGGTGCGGGAGGGGGTTTGGGGTGCATGCTCTGGGAGGAAGTTTGGGTGCAGGAGGGGTGCAGGCTCTGAGATGGAGTTTGGGTGCTGGGTGCAGGCTCTGGGCTGGGATAGAGGGTTTGGGTGTGGGAGGGGGCGTGCGGCTGGTCCAAGGATGAGGAGTTTGGGGTGCAGCAGGCAGGCTGACCCTGGGCTGGGGCAGGGGGCCAGAGAGGAGGACTCCCCCCAGCCCTCTCCCTGCTGGCGGCAGCGAGCTCTGGGTGTGGGAGGGGGTTTGGGGTGCAGGCTCTGGGAGGGAGTCTGGGTGTGGGAGGGGGTTTGGGGTGCAGGCTCTGGGAGGAAGTTTGAGTGCGGGCTCTGGGAGGGAGTCTGGCGGCAGCGAGCTCTGGGGGAGAGGAAGGGGGGGCCTCCTCACCGACCCCCAACACGACACTCATCCAAGCCCCCCCAGGCTGCTGCTCAGGAGGTCCAGCCAGGAGAAGCCTCCCCCTCCCGTCCCCCGAGTCGACTCGGAGTCTCCTGCCGGGGGGCGGGGGGGAGGGCTGCCATGCGCTCCTCCCTCCTCCCTCCGCAGGCGCAGCAGCCACCTCAGCCTGCCCCCGGCGCCGCTTCCTTGTAGCCGGCTGCGGCAGCGGCTGGCGAGGGAGCACAGTGCGGAGCTGCAGGGGGCAGCCCCCCGCTGCCCAGGGAAGGCAGGGGCGCTTGGGGGAGGCGCGCGGGGGTGGCAGCCGGGGCCGGGAGAGGTGCGTGGGGGCGGCAGGCGGGGCTGGGAGAGAGACCCGGCCCCGAACATTGGTGGAGCCGGGTCCCCTGGGCCCTGAATTTTCTCAAGCCAGGGCACCATGGGCCCACATAACTTGCCGTCCCTGGGGGTACAGGGGGTACATCAACTCATCTGGATATTTGCTTAGTTTTACAACAGGCTACATAAAAAGCACTAGCAAAGTCAGTCCAAACTAACATTTCATACAGACAATGACTTGTTTATACTATCTACTATATCAGTGTTTCTCAATCTGGGGGTGGCAACCCCCAGGGGGGTCATGGGATGGGTTTAGGGGGGGTCTCAAGTTTAGGGTCGCCATTTGGGGTGGCAAGCAGGGCCCCCGCAAATCTAAGATACATGCAGAAGCTGAAGCCCAAGCCAAGCCCACTGCCTAGGTTTGCCAACTTTGTAATATTTAAAAACCGGACACTCATGCAGGAGTGCTGGACCTCTTCTGCCCTGCCTCTTCCCCCCGAGGCCCTGCCCCCCATTTGGTCCTCTTCTCCCCTTCCACTGTTGCTCACTGCTCTTCCCCTCTTCCCCGCCCAGGTCAGGAGCAATTTGCCTGCTGGGAGCTGCAGCCACATGATGTGGGTAGGTGGCGGCCCCGGTTGAGTAGGGGCTGGTGCGGGTGATGACCTGGCACCTCCCCACCTCCCTCACCCACAGTAACTGGACTTTGGGTGACCAGTCAGTAGATCTGACCGGACACTATCAGATCCCCTTTTCAACCAGATTTTCTGGTCGAAAACCGGGCACCCGGCCACCTTACCACCGCCCGGGGCTCAAGCTGAAGCCCGAACCCCGCCCCCTGGGACTGAAATCAGGTACAATAGTCTGGAAAGGTTGAGAACCACTTGCTGCAGAGTAGATCACTCTTTATGAGCACTTGTTGTCTTCACTGTTGTAGCCGTGTCGGTCCCAGCGTATTAGAGACACAAGGTGGGTGAGGTTCTATCTTTTATTGAACCAACTTCTGGTAGTGAGAGAGACCAGCTTTTGAGCTACACAGAGCTCTTCTGTCTCTGTCTGAAGAAGAGCTCTGTATGGCTCAAAAGTTTGTCTCTTTCACCCACAGAAGTTGATCCAATAAAAAAATTGGACCTCACCCATCTTGTTTCTTTCTGAGCATGTCATTTCTAGCCATGAGTAAGGGCAGGAGCTGTAATTCTTGGGTAAGCCATACACAATAGAGATGGGCGATCCAGGGACAGGAAGTAGTTTGGAGCTGTACGATACCGTATTGTACTGACACCAATGTAGAATGGTCATTAGTGCCAGGATTTGATTACCTCTGCGATCCTGGAGGGGCTGTTGCAAACCACAGTGGGGCTCCAAGCAGCCAGAAATTCCTTGTTCCTCTGTTCAGTCCATTCCACATTCTTTCTGTCCAACTGAGCAACTGAAATACATGTTAATAACACTCTTAACTTTCCATTCTGCTTCCTGGCTTCTGCTCTCATCCCTCTTTACTGGACAAAGCCCTTTGTTTGGCCCTGATCCAGGAAAGCATTTAAGCACCTACATTATTCTAAGCAGATGAATAATCCCAGGGACTTCCGTGGGACTACTCGCCTGATGAAAGTTACAGATGTGCGTAAATGTTGTGCTGGATCAGGGCCTTGACCCCCAGAGTAAAATGGCTCTATCAAGTGGTGACTGGAATCTAGCCAAAACACTTCAGTGGCATAGAAGTGGATTAACACAGTCATGAATCGAGCCCCAGATTTGGATCCAGATTTCCAACAGCCATCAAAGTTCTGGGGCGTTCGGGGTACAGGCATCTCGAACTGAACTAATTGGTCTGATGGCGTTGAATCCCCTATCATCGTGTCCCACTGACCCTTCCCATTCCCACTGACGGAATGAGCTCTACCAGTCTCAGTTTGCGGTAACGTGTGTTGCCTTTCTCTGTATTCCCCCCCTCCCCTTTCCTTTCTTTGAAAGTCAGGGCTAGAATTACGGGATGACTATCAGACGCTTGTTTCTAGATCCACAAAAAAACCAGCACTCTGTTCAAAGGAACAAATACCGAGCCAGATGCTCTACTTCTTCCTCAGGCACTATCCTGAATGGGAGCTTTGTCTGAGGAAAGTCTCGAGCATTTAGCTCCCAGGAGGGGGATTCAGATGCTCATCACTGCTTCTCTTACTCTTTTGGCGCCATGCAATAGAGACGAGGTAATGAACAGCCCCTGCTGCCTTTGAGCTGATCGCCTTGACGGGATCCCCACAGCGGATCCCCAGCACTGCAACCAGGTGTCCGAGCCTGGTGAATGGAGACGCTTCCTAATTGTACAAAAGAGGAGAGGAGGAATCCATTACCACTGCAGGGAAAGCGGGCTGTGTCTCCTAGGCAAGGAGTCTATATCCACACAGTCCCTTTCTATAATGGGGCGTGATCCTCAGCTCTCCCTCTTCAGAAGAGACTTGGGAGCCAGAAGAAGAATATAGGGCTCGATCCCGCACCACAGACGTCCACTGGAGTTTTGCCACAGACGTCAGTGGGAGCAAGATCAGGATCATAATGATCTGTAACGGCTGAGGTGGGCTGGAATGGAGAGGCCTCTTCCTGCAGCTCCACAAGAGGAAAGTATCCCATGGTACTAGGATGAGGAATGGAGGCAAACAGGGAACCAGTTGGGGATGAACTGTCTTCAGTCTCTAGGATTTTGAAATCTCTTTTCTCTGAAATTCATTAGATCCAACCATAGAAAAACCCGTTCTTCCTGTGCCCCTTGTTAGCTGCCTTTCCTGCATTGGAAAGAGGTGGCCTATTCCTCCAGGGCACTGGATTTATTTTCCAAGTGTATCAGACGCCAACCCATCTCAGTCAGGATGATGGACGAGCAACGAGATCGGTTTTTCCTCCGCCTATTAGGGAGCATTGCACTGTGGGGCCTATCAACACACTTCTAAGCCGGAAGTTTCTCTGGCGTGGGAGAGTGCCCTGTAGGTCTAGTTTGCAATCAGGTCACTAGAAGTCAAGAGTTACTCACATCCAGTTTGACTTCTGTGGCCACGAAGTCTAGGAGCAGTATGCTGCTCCATACAGCCCTCTCCCGCCGGCAAGCTTCCCTGGACTGCATCCAGGAGTCCATGAGCTGCAGGAAAAACAAGACAGGTTAAAAATAACAGGGGGAAAGGGTGTATACAAGTGATCCCCAAAGGATAATCTTTATTCTGGCTGAATCATCTCACTCTTACAGATACAGGCTGCGTCTGCTTTGTGCAGACTCAAAATACACATGGAATTCTTCTCTTGGAACGAAAGCAAAGTGCCTTTCTCTCTGAGGGCCCAGTCACACACCCGCTGAAGTCAATGAAAGTTTTGACATTGATCTAAGGACCGATCCAATGCCCATTGAAGTCAACGGAAAGGTCCCCATTTGATTTCAATGAGCATTGGATCGAGCCTTTAATGGATGCAGGATTGGGTCCTATGTAAGGAAGGGAAGGGCCAAGTCTTCTCTGGACAAGCCACACAATCCAGCATTTCATTCAGCAAAATAAGAGCAGCTGGAGGAAAACTTCTATTCTTTCATGATTGCAGAACTTGGGCCAGCCCTCATGCTCTGTAGTTAGCGGCAGTCTTGGTTCCCATTGCACCCATTGGTTCTCACTGTGGGACAGCTGGAGCTGGGAGTTCTGTGGAGGCCGGGTGCCAGCCCTCACGGGGGACTAAAGTCCTGGCAGCGACCCCTCCAATTGCATCAGGAGTGGCAATGATGGGCAGTAAAGGGAATAACGTCCTCATTTGGAAAGGACACTGTGATGTAAGGGCCACCAGGAGACAGGAAAGAAACTGAGGGTAACAATGGAGGAGATTGTCAGACCTCACAGATGGAAATAGAAGACTCCCCCGTGCTACATGAACCTTGTCACATATGCCCTAATAGGAGAACCCTGTGGAGATGGGGCACTCCGTTCTTTCCTTAACTCTCCTTTCCCTCACAAGCTCTTAACAAGATTTTCCTGTTCCTCTTCCCTACCTTACCATCCTCCAACCGGCATCTCCAGATCCTGTTTACCTGCAAGATCCTCTCTAGCTCAGCCGGAACTGGATTTTCTAAAATCAGACTCTGGAGCATCTCGTTGAGGGTCTGCAATGTTTCAATGAAGAGAACCTGAAAGGAGGGGGAACCGTTATGCTCAGCGCCACAGAGCTGTGGATTATACAAATAATTTATCTTATGGGCTTGAGGCAAGAATCACAGGGTGAAATTCTTTGGCCTGTATTATACAAGAAATCAGGCTAGATCAGGGGTGGCCAACCTGTGGCTCCGGAGCCACATGCGGCTCTTCAGAAGTTAATATGCGGCTCCTTGTATAGGCACCGACTCCGGGACTGGAGCTACAGGCGCCAACGTTCCAATGTGCCCGGGGGTGCTCATCAGGGGCGTAGCCAGGTGGAGGGAACAGGGGCAGTGGAAAAAGAAAGGCGCCACCCGCTGCGGCGCTTTTACTGACAGGGCGGCGCTCCGGGTCTTCGGCGGCACCTCGGCGGCGGGACCTTCACTCGCTCTGCGGGTCTTCGGCGGCACCTCGGCGGCGGGACCTTCGCTCGCTCTGCGGGTCTTCGGTGGCACCTCGGCGGCGGGACCTTCGCTCGCTCTGCAGGTCTTCGGCGTCATTTCGGCAATGAAGCTTCAGTGCCGCCGAAGACACCCGGAGCTAGTGAAGGTCCCGCCGCCGAAGTACCGCCAAGACCCGGAGCACCGCCCCGTCAGTAAAAGCGCCGCAGCAGGTGGCGCCTTTTTTTTTCCTGCTCCCGGGTGAGTAAAATGAAAAAGGCGCCATTTGTGCTCGGTGGGGGAGCGGCCGCTGCCCCACTTCCACCCTAGCTACGGTACTGGTGCTCACTGCTCAACCCCTGGCTCTGCCACAGGCTCTGCCCCCACTCCACCCCTTCCCGCCTCATCCCCTGAGCCTGCCGTGCCATCGCTCCTCCCCTCCAGAGCCTCCTGCACGCCACCAAACAGCTGATCGGGACGTGCGGAGAGGGAGGGGGAGGCGCTGATCAGCGGGGCTGCCAGAGGGCAGGAGGCGCTGGGAGTGGGGTGGGGGAGCTGATGGGGGGCTGCTGACATATTACTGTGGGTCTTCAGCAATGTACATTGGTAAATTCTGGCTCCTTCTCAGGCTCAGGTTGGCCACCCCTGGGTTAGATGATCTAATGGTCCTTTCTGGCTTCCAAGTCATAAACCAATAGAATTTATAGTTCAGACCTTGGCCTAAGACAAGGTCTATAAAAATAAGGCCAGATCCTCAATGAGTGCATATTGACATAGCTCCATCAGTGGGCGTGAAGCTACACGGATTCATACCAGCGAAGGGTCTGGCCCATACTTCTTGTACACAATAGTTGCTAAATAATTAGCTACTTCACTTATTCAATAATGTGGGTGCCCTGAGCGCAAGAGAAACCGTATTTAGATTTGTTCTGGGCAGTGAATCCTTCAGGAATCTCGAGAAAACTAGCCTCATGTTTCAACTGATATTGGCCTGCCGTGATTCAAAGCTGTGCTCTTGACAATCACCCAGAAAGCCAGATGCATCGTTATATCCCTGCCTCATTTCCATTATAAACCAAAGGAAACTGAGAACAGAAAGACATCTGCAGTATAAATGACCCTTTTCTTATAATTGATCTTCCAAATCATCCCCCAAACCTGATGTAATGAATTCAACAATGCCTCCCTTGGGAAGATAACATGCAGCAAAGCCCTTATCAGAGAGTAAGGAAAATGTTATAGCAAAAAAAAGTCCTACGTTGAAATGAGATTTTTTAACATTAGAAATAAATATCACTTTAATAAATATATCACCTTGTCTTTGCAGGAGTGCCGCCAGCTTTTCTGCTGCCCTAGGCGGCGGAGGTGGAAGGTCCCGCCGCCGAAATACCGCTGTGGTCGCCACCCCCCAAATTGTAGCGCCCTAGGCGACCGCCTAATGGGTTGCGCCGGCCCTGTGTCTTTGCCCTTTACTCCTCTGGGTCTTAGATATTATTCACTCCAATGATTTGGTTAGAGAGAGCATATGTGAGCATGCGGGATGTGAGGCAAATTAAGTGTTCTAAATTCTATTGACTTTGGTAGTGAATTTGGTCCAGTGTCTGTAATTTCTCTCCCCTCAACTTTAGGGCCATAAATGGCTTTTCAGAATTAAAAAAGCGCAGGCACTGAAAGCTTTAGCAACTCTGACAGTACGGGTCAGATGGTTAAAGATTTGCCACCATATTTACACCCACAATTTGCAGGCGCAGCTTTGCTCCTACTGGTCTTTTCACCCGTCAAGTTGATCACTTCGATGCCAAAGTACTGGATTTAGGTGTGAAATCAGGTATTTCAGGTGCCCACGTGAGCTAAGGTGTAACTGCAAATAATTGCAGGTCACAGGTAGGGACTAAAGTAAAGTTCAGGCTGAAAATGTGGCTGTATCGAGTGCCGCAGGACCCCAACTTTATTCAGCCCCTTCATGCAAGAGGACCTAGCTGTGGGAGGTGCCACACACCAGAAATACCCGGTCAGTGATCAAACAATAGCCAGCCCCATTTCTGGGGCAAGCACTAAGTACGTTTTCCTCATTCCAGATGCCTCATTCTAGCTTCACCACCCAGATTGGGATCCCCAGTAGTTCCCTAGTAAATTGAAAACGGATGGATCATTTTCATAATTGGGAATGTGGCAGCTACTTGCTGTATGCATGGGACGAATGATCAGGGCCACGTCACCGGGGCTAAAGTCCCCAACTGCTACTCCACAATGGCGTTCCATGAGAAATTTCGCTGACAGTGTAGTCACATATCACCAATATGGGCCCAAAGTAAGTAACAGGAAACCATTCTTGAGTTACCTTTGTGTACTGGCCGCTTATACCCCTGATTACTCCTTGCACCTGCAATGTCACTAGAAGTGGCAGGGAAAACACGCTCTTGAGGAATGTTCTCAGCAGGACCCATCTCTGGTGGGAGCCCATGGCCTTCACCACATGCTTTTTGCTGATAAAAGGAAGAAGCCTGGATTGGACTTTGAGGTGCTGAAGGGTAACGGAGGCATCAGATGGTGAGGACATGAACTGAGGGTTATGCTCAAGGAGTGTGAGACTAAGAGACATCTGGACTATACAAGAGAACAAGATCATGTGAACAGTAACAATGTAGAAGAGTAAGACACTGGCAAAGATTAACAGAATACAGGAAAAGCACGGGAGGGCAAGGACTGGTGACCTGAATAGTAAATCCATCTCAGAAACGCTACAGAAGAGAGTGAAGGAAATGACTCAGCTGACACCTCCAGAAAGAAAATCATCTCAAAATGTCTGCAGAGACTCTTGGCTTTGAATCCCATGTGGAGTAAAGAGGATTACAAAGTTACTGGGTAGAAAATCATCAGTCAGCCATGCAATAGTCCCCCAGCTCCTCCCCAAAGAGTCCTCAGCATCTAAAGAGAAAAAGGCACGAAGTGAGGGACTGCTATTGGCAACTCTGGTCCCACCGAGCATGGAGTGAGAAGCCAGGTGTGAAGGCTGGGCAGTTAAATGAGAAGTCACGTTACCTCAGCTCGATAATGATGGCCATGGCCTGGAGCCGTATGGTGCTGGAGAGAGAGTCCCGGGGTTCTTTCATAATCATCTCCTGTAAGTCACAAAGGGGCAAACACAGTAAATGAGACACAAGTGCTCCCAGCATCAGTCCTACTCCCTCACACATTCGTTGAGGAGGTTATACAAAGCCCTGGCATCACAGCTAACTCTGGAGGCCTCAAAAAAGGCTAAATTAGCCACAGGCTTCTCCGGAGTCTCCAATAAATCCCCAGCTAAAAGAACATCAGATATTCCAAAAGTAACAAGGAGCCCAGCCAAAACCCAGGATCTTCCTTTCTGATTGAAGAGCTCCCAGATCATGAAGCTGCTCAGCCAGTGGTGTTGTCCAAAGGGATCTCATCTGTTTCTACCCAGCCACAAATTCACTCCCTCATTTCCTCATCCATCTCTGTTCACTCATCTCCTACTTCCCACCAACTAGCATCCTCTCTCTGTCCATTCACACTAATATTTCCAGTCAATCAGCACTGACCTCAATTTTACACACTGAAATAATTGCTTCAGTGTATACAACAAAGTTCTTTACAACTCTCCAGATTCCATGGACCCTAGCGTGGGTTTAGCAGCTAAGTATTCTCCACAGTTCATCAATCTTTTCCAACCAACAACACGGACCCTGTGTATATTATTTACTCACCACTATGGCTCCTGCAGTGTCTGATGCAAAGTTGAGAATAAAAAAATCAGGCATGTTATGCCAGTCGATGCTCTTGCTGAGAACAAACAAGAGTCTTAAGAAACTTTTTTTCATAATGAAATCCTACACCAAAATGAGAAAAAATATATATCAGGGTGAAAGGGATTTAGATAGAGAACATCATCGGGTAGAATATTCTACCTTCATTCAAAACCCCTCCACACGGAACACCTGGTAGATAAATTAACAATGTTGCAGAGCAATGAATAGTCAGGATCAGAAATCGTGGTGAGTTGAGGATGATGATGTATCCGGGCAGCACCTACAATATACTGGGCTCTGTCTGCAAACAAAGGAAGACACAGGCCCAGCTCCCAAGAATTGACAGTCAGGGTTCTGATGGCTTCCAGCAGAATGTTGGCTTGTGTAGGACCTGACTGTGTGAGCTACTTGTTCAGAGAAGGGTTGGATCAAGGAGAACAAGCAGAACAGCAATGGGACTCCATGTGGAGGACTCCACACAGGGCCTGTTTTCTGTAGGACACGTAGCCAGATGTAGCGTGACCATGTGTAATAAATGAACGGGGGGGGGGCTCCCTTTTATGAACACCCAGCCAGCCAGTTAGCTATAAAGTCCCTCTTGGTGGCTGTTCTCTGCTTGCTTTACCTGTAAAGGGTTAACAAAGTTCCCCAGCTAAAGGAAAAGGAGTGGGCACCTGACCAAAAGATCCAATGGGAGGGCTAAAACTTTTTAAAATGGGGAAAAAACTTCTCTTTGTCTGTGTCTGTTCTCTGGAGACGGGACACGGAGCAGCAATTCTGTGTAAGGCTGGAACCAGGTATGAAAATTCATCTTCCATACCGAGAAAAATCATTGGACAGGGAATGACGCGATCAGGTTTATTTCTTTATTTTGGCTTGTGGATCTCCTCTGTGCTAACCCCAGATACTTTTGTTTTGCTTGTAACCTTGAAGCTGAACCTCAAGAGAGCTATCTTGATGCTTAGTTTTTGTAATTGTTTTCTTTTAAGATCTAGCAAAAAGCCTAAGTTCCAGATGTACTTTCTTCCTTTTTGTTTTTAACAAAATTTACCTTTTTTAAGAACAGAATTGGATTTTTGGTGTCCTAAGAGGTTTGTGCATGTTGTTTAATTAGCTGGTGGCAACAGCAGATTTCCTTTGTTTTCTTTCTCAGCTCTTCCCCGGGGGGAGGGGGGGCGGGATTTGAAAGGGCTTGAGGATACCCCACAGGGAAGAATTCCCAAGTGCTCCTTCCTGGGTCCAAGGGGTTTTTTTGCATTTGGGTGGTGGCAGCGTTTACCAAGACAAGGTCAGAGAAAAGCTGTAACCTTGGGAGTGTAATACAAGCCTGGAGTGGCAAGTATTGATTTTTTAAATCCTTGCCAGCCTCCACCTTCTGCACTCGAAGTGCCAGAGTAGGGATTCAGCCTTGACACCATGTGTATAAGCGACAAAGCTGGACCCATTTGTTTTGTCAGTGAAGGTCTAAGGGTACGTCTTCACTACCTGCCGGATCGGCGGGTAGTAATCGATCTATCGAGGATCGATTTATCGTGTCTCATCTAGAGCTCTCACCAGAGCGAGAGGCGGAAGCGGAGTTGACGGGGGAGCCGCGGCCGTCGATCCCGCGCTGTGAGGACACGAGGGAAATCGATCTAAGATAGGTCGACTTCAGCTACTCTATTCTCGTAGCTGAAGTTGCGTATCTTAGATCGATTCCCCCCCCCCCCCCAGTGTAGACCAGCCCTGAGAGAGGAGCAGTCGCCAGGGGAGACCTTGGGTGGAAATGTCTCGTCCTTGAGTCCAATGGATAGTGTGAGACAGGGGAGTAGCCGGGCAAGAATCTACTGAAACTAGCACAGAGTGGTGGGAAATCCCTGCAAATCAAGGATACCACCGACAAACGAGGCATGAGATCACCAAAGAGTTTGTGGGATGTATCTGGAGAAGGCCCCTAATCTGTATAATAGGAGAAAAGCATCCAGAGGCTGGATTGTCTGGAGTAAGTGAAAGAAGAAAGGTTGAGTGCTGTAGGCAAAGGGTTTGAAGAGAAGTCAGACCCTATGTGATAAACCTTCTGGGATGTCCCAGGCTGGGTCAGGTGGGACGGACAGCGTGAGGGGACACTAGTTTACAGATTAGATGGAGAAGGTTTATACCTCTTTGTTACTATTGAAGTAGTCAACAGTGTTTCTCCATGATTCCAGCAGGAGCATGGCTCCCTCCATAGCACAGCCATGCTGCTCACGTCCACTTTCATCCGCCTCCCAAATTGTCTCCATGCACGAGATATCGGGGACTAATAAGAAAGAAGGAATGACAGAAAGAAAGAAATTACTGCCATTGCTGGTTAAAGGGGAACGAACGCGCCCTGAGGTGTCATTCATGGACTGATTGGTGCCCAAAAGACAGTTCATTTAAACCAAAGAAAGGACACGGTCTGTCTGTCTTGGGGTTGTATACTGCTGCCCACCACCGTGGTATCTGGGCTCCTTCCAGCTAAAATCAATGAGCAATAGCGAAGTTCCTAGTGGAAAGCTTGGCGTCACTAGCACATCTCCCTTTTTGGGGTAAGATATCTCTGCTCTGGGTAGGGTTATCTTTTGTTTGTTGGCTTGATTGGTTTGATTCCTACTGTTTGTTTTGAATAGGGCTAGACATCTATATCCTGCTTGAGCAGGGGAGAAGTGAAGGAAACTGTGATGCTGGTGAAATAAGCCACTGACCCTCAAAGCAAGAGAGATTGGGGTGATCAAAATCAGGATCAAATTGGGGATTCCTTAAAAAACAAAAACAAAATAAGAGAGACCCAGAATGAGGCTCCTTTGCACTTCTATGGAGTTTTTCAGTGGAGGATCTCCAAATGGCTTTTAAAGGTGGGCCGGTATTATTACCACCATTTTTATGGCCGGAGAAACCATGGCACAGGGAGGTGAAGTGACTGGCTCAGTCAAACAGCAGGTCACTGGCAATGCTGGGAATAGAAGATAGTTCTCCTGACTCCAGTCACATCCTCTACCCCCTTTATTTCTTGGATAAATGTCATTGATTCATTACACAATAAATATCTTGTGCTCTCCGATTGGACATGAATGAGCACAGACCCAAAGAAATACCAGGACTCGCTGTACTGTATAGGGCCAACCAAATAATAGATTTGTCCGACAGCATGAACATTAGCCAGCCAAATATGGCTGAATAGGACTGGCTGATGCTCTTGCAATTAGGATTCAGTTCACATATCCTGCTTTGCCGCCGTCAGCAGCATGGGAAAGCAGCTAGGAGCTCGTGATGGGTGGAACAGCCAGGATAACATCCTCCCAAGGGAAGTGGTGGAAGCCCCATTGCTTAAGTCTGTGGTTTTCAGGTTGGCCACTTATTCAAAGTCAAAGAATTTCGCCTTTACACTCACTATAAGAGTTAGAAATGTGTCATTGCTAACAACGTTAGCCCTACAGAATTCACCTGCACGTGTGTTGTGAGAGGTTGGCCAAGAATATTTGACCTTGAAGGGTAAAGGTGTGCAGGGAGTGGGGGAGCAAGATTATTTTTGCTTTAGGTTATAATACAATTTTCAATGCCTCCTGACTCCCTTGATTGCTCTGTGTAATCATCTGGGGTCAAGACCCACTGTTTGAGAAACGTTGGCTAAAGACATTTAAAACTAGACTGGACTAAACCAGGGCTCAGCGTGGGATGGGCCGCGGTGGCCTGGCATATTGGCTTCTTTTTTCTAATGCCTTTTTGTTCTGCAGCATCTAAGCTTTCATTTAGAAACAATGTAAGTCTCTAGCTGTTATTTAAGATTTTTAGTACAGTAATGCCTACGGGCTCTCCAAGAGCAGGGCCCTATTGTGGAGAGGCACCAGGTGGGCCCAGAGTGTGTGTGGGGGTGTCTCCTTTGCACACTTCTGGGTGCAGAGGCGTGGCCACACCTAGGCCCCATTTTACTCCCTCCCCATTCCTCCTTATGGTTCCTGAGAGAGATGTACCTGCCAGAGCAGTGGAAAGAGGCCTTAGTGTAATGGGAACCAGGCTCTAGGATCCAGAAATAGGACTCCCATTCCAACCCAGTTATTGGGCTAGTCAGTCATCCCTAGTGTTGTATTGTTCTGCCTGCTCCAAGCAATGACTTCACTACAAGGGTAAGAAAGAGAAGGGAGAGCAGTGTGTGGTGGAGAGAAATAGAAACTGCCCTTCCTCTTCCAGCAGCCAGAGATTCCCAGAGAAATACAGGCTCTGGGGGCATCATCACCTCCACCAGTGCTGGAGAACCTTAGAAATACAGGGGTCTGACCGTCACCCGGGTCTAGTGTTTGTATCAGGGCTTGTAAGTATTGTGTTCACACTGGGGGAATGGAAGGACCTCACGGAGATCCAGCATTTACCAAACTGGTCCTGATTGAGGAACACTGTCTCCTGTCATTCCAGTCTCTGGGAGATTCTGGGATGATTAGTACTGGGACTGATTACTGCTAGCTCATTATTTATTTGCCAAGCTCCAGCAGTGATCTCTGCCCCCCGTGCAGAACAGAGGGCTGCCCTCGAGCTGCATGCAGACTCAGCCATGGAAGAGCGCTGTCCACCCACTAGCAAAGCCATGCGGCCACATCTATTTGTTCTCCCCTCCTCCACTTTTTCCATGTTCCCCCCCCGTCCCCCACTCTCTGTGCCTTGTCTTCAGTTTCCCCTAAGTGGAACACAAACCCAAGAGCCTTTGGGATCACTGCAAATCTTTGAACACATGGGGGTTGAGACTGAGTTTGCCTCCATTCATTCCCACCCCTTAGCGAATCCTTAGCCTTTCCTTTTACCTGTAGTGACAGTTCGGGGATATCGCGTCTGGCCTCTCTTCGCTTTTTGGCAGATTCGCTTTAGACACCTTAGGATGGGCCCACTCTGCTTAGGAACGACCTTGGCTGGGCCATCTTGAGTATCTTCTCGAGCCAGCTCCGGCTCACGCTGACTCCCACTGGAATGTTCCTCTCTTCCCAAGGTGGACGTGCCCTCAGCAGCCGCGTCCTCCTCCTTCTCCTCCCTTGGCAAGCTGTGCACGTCCATTCTGCAACAAGTCAGGAAGGGGGGCCAGTTTTGTTTCAGTCGATCTTATTGTCTGCGGGACAATTTCCAGCCTGAAGCTACTGAGAATGTGTGTGTCGTCCTCCAGCTAAAAATGTGAGCCACAGACAGCAGAGCCCAAGAACTGGGGCCCAGATCCTCAAAGGTATGGAGTTTCCTAACTTCCATGGAAATCAATGGCAGTTAGGAGCTTAAATACCTCTGAGAATCTGGGCCTGGGACCCTGCACCCCCTGCCAATCCCCCCACCAAGTGTATCTCTACACTTGCAGCTGGGGGTGTGATACCCAGCTCGCATACACATATTCGCACTGGCTTGCTAAAATAGCACTGTAGCAAGGATAGCATGGACAGCGGTGAGAGGGGCTAACCACCCCGAGTACAACCCCACCCGGACCCTATGAGTACGTACTCCGGCGGCTAGCCCAAGCCACTGCCTGAACTGTCGCAGCCACGCTGCTATTTAACACGCTAGCTTGATGACAGCTAGCGCAGGGATGTCTCCTCAAGCAGGGAATCGCACCCTGCTTGGTCCTGCCTCAGCGTAGGGGGCTGGACTTGATGATTTCTTGAGGAGCCGTCCAGCCCCACAGTTCTGCGATTCTACAAAATGAGAAGTAGCTGGGGCCAGATGAAAGGTTGGTGCCAGAACCTCAGTTGAGAATTGCCTTCCTTTTTAGCATGTAAATGCTCAGCTGTAATGAATCTAGTTCTTTTAAATACAGAAATAAATCCTCGACTCAAATTGTATATTAGCAAAGGTTTGGGGGTTCCTTTTGGAACTTTGTTGTTTTAATAAAGTCAATAAATATACTCAAAACTATGCAAAGGATAAGCAGTGTGGTCTAATGGTTTGAGTATGGGACTGGAAACCAGAAATAGATTTCTCATCCTGGCTTTGCCACTCACTCACTGTGTGATGCTGGGCAACTCACATCCCCGCCCCATGCCTCAGTTTCCTAATGTACCAAAAAGGGATGATACTGACCCTTCTGTACCTCCCAGGGATGAGGAAGGTTACTTAGGTAATGTTTGTAAAGAGAAAAGAGGCGACAAAACTAATCTGACACAATGACGACACCAAGAGTGGAATTATAAAGCACCTAAAAATCCAAACAAATATATATGTATCACAATATTTGCCAACCCAAAATTCAGTTATGGTGCTTCTAAAAAAACCCACATTGAACACTGTCCATCGCATACGCGTTTCATTTGAATAATACATTTGTTGAGTCAGATCCGCAGCTGCTGGAAATCAGAATACTTCATTCAAGTCAATGGAGCTGTCGATTTATAGCAGCTGAAGATCTGGCCCATAAAACCCAACACATGTTAAGCCCGAAGTTTACTTGCTTTAGAAGTTGGGACTCTTAACTAATTTCACAATCATTGGTTTCCTCCAATACTTGAGCTGTGAACAAAGATGGAGAAAGAAGTTCACAAAGCTAAGATTACAGGCTTGATGGTCATCAATCAATATCACAATATACTTCTTAGTCTAGTGGGCAACACAAAGTTGAGCTGTATTCAAAATATCACATTGTGCTCCAATATTACTTAAATCCTCTGTCAAAGATTTACATTTTAATCTACATGCTTGCGCTCAGGGGAGGCTCTAGCTTTTTTGCCGCCCCAAGCATGGCAGGCAGGCTGCCTTCGGTGGTGCGCCTGCGGGAGGTCCGTCGGTCCCGCAGATTCGGCGTACCCGCTGCCGAATTACCGCCGAATCCACGGGACCGGCCGACCTCCCACAGGCGCGCCGCCGAAGGCATCCTGACTGCCGCCCTCGCAGCGACCGGCAGGGCACCCCCCGCGGCTTGCCGCCCCAGGTACGCGCTTGGAGCGCTGGTGCCTGGAGCCGCCGCTGCTTGTGCTCCACTGGAGACAGCAGGAAAAATTACAGCTCTTCACATTCATTGCAAAATTTCATTGCACTCTCCAAGGCTCTGGATTTTACTGGGATGTAAGAGGTACATGACTTTTTGCTGACCCTCAGCCCCGGGGAGAATTGCACCCCCAAAAGCATTAAAGAGCATGTATCTGTATCTCCTCATTCCTTCCTAATCCTGGAAAATTTTAAACATTGAAATGGGCAGCGCAAAACCAAAATGATCTGCCATAGCGGGGAAAGGAAATGTTATTCTTCATTCAAGATGGAGAATTATGGAGAATCAACTTGAAGGCAGATTTTAAGGGCCATGTCTCGAGCCCAATTGCTGCCTCTCATGCCAGCTGTGAGGGTGAGGCCACAGAATGGGGATCAGCTTCCCTAAATCTCCAGGAACTGAAGTGGAAATCCCCTACTGTCCATTCTGCACCTGGAGGAAATAATGCCACAGCAAAGAGCCTCTCCTTTCCACACTCTGCTGCAGGGACAGCGGGAGCCATCTTTTTATTGGGCCTATATCTGGGCCTGATCCAAGCCCACTGAAGTTAGTGGGCGACTCCCCTGATTGTGTCCTCTGGGGTCTGTGCGTATGGAGCTCGTCTACAGATGAATGGAGGCCTGGAACAGAACCCACTTCCTTTCATTCTCCACTTCAGAGACAAGGGCCCTGTGTGAGATCCTAGAACAGGGTCCCAGAGAGGGATCAGTGGAAGAGACTCCCAGAGGGGGCAAGTCTTTCTAGGGATCTCAGTGATCTCCGGAAGTCCCTGCTGGGTTAATGAAATATAACCTTACCATGCAGCCTTATCAACTCTGGAGTTATTCCCTATCTGCCACAATTTTTACAGCTGAACTAAAGAATTGAGTGTAAGAGAGAGGAGGGCACAAGTAGCCCCTGATCAGAGAGCTGGATTGCCTCCTGGATTCTGTTAGGATGGCACTTTTCATGCCAGAGCGAGAGAGACATAAAATGGAACAAAGGCCCAGACTCTCAAAGGTAGTTAGGCTCCTAACTCCCATGGATTTCAGTGGGAGTTAAGTGCCTAAATACCTTTGAGGTGCTGGGCCAAAAAAACGAATTTAATTTGGTGACCCTTTTTCAAACAGAATTTAAGCAAAGTGGGTCTCTGTTGGTCAGAGGTAGGACAGCCATGGGGAGTAAGAAAGCCCACTTACTTTTTTCCCCTCAGTAATAGATTCGATCTTGGATCTGAAATCGACTTTAGCCAGCACAATACCCAGCCTCTCCTTCTGTCCAAGTAAAAGCAACTGACATTGAGGGCCAACTGCCAGTGTTCAAATCACAGCATTGTGAGGTCACACTGCAGCACTTATGTCGTTGTTGCCATGAACACGGGCGGGTAATAAAGGAAGGACCAAGGGTTGTTAACCATATAAGCGACATAAAGTATTATGGAGGTGCCTGGTGGTGACTCCAGTTAAGGTTAAGGTTTTGTCTAAATTGGGGCATAAATTCCTGCTTTTCCCTATGAGCAGGTGGTTAACCAGTATGGATTAACCTTTACTCTGACCTTTACTCAGTCAGGGAGTTAGGCTCCTAACTCCCATGGATTTCAGTGGGAGTTAAGTGCCTAAATACTCATAGACTCATAGACTTTAAGGTCAGAAGGGACCATTATGATCATCTGGTCTGACCTCCCGCATGATGCAGGCCACAAAGCCGTCCCTACCCTTTCCCTTGACTCTGCTGTTGAAGTCCCCAAATCCTGTGGCTTAGAGACTTCAATTAGCAGAGAATCCTCCTGCTAGCGATCACTGCCCCATGCTGCGGAGGAAGGCGAAAAACCTCCAGGGCCTCTCCAATCTACCCTGGAGGAAAATTCCTTCCCGACCCCAAATATGGCGATCAGTAAAACCCCGAGCACGTAGGCAAGATTCTCCAGCCTGACCCTCATTAGCCATTATACTATTTACCTGCCATGGCACACTGTTCATTTGACTAAAATCCTGTTATCCCATTAAACCATTCCCTCCATAAACTTATCTAGCTTAATCTTAAAACCAGACAGGTCCTTCGCCCCCACCGTTTCCCTCGGAAGGCTGTTCCAATATTTCACCCCTCTGACGGTCAGAAACCTTCGTCTAATTTCAAGCCTAAACTTCCCCACGGCCAGTTTATATCCATTCGTTCTCGTGTCCACATTAGTACTGAGCTGGAATAATTCCTCTCCCTCCCTGGTATTTATCCCTCTGATATATTTAAAGATAGCAATCATATCCCCCCTCAGCCTTCGTTTGGTCAGGCTAAACAACCCGAGCTCCTCAAGTCTCCTTTCATACGACAGGTTTTCCATTCCTCTGATCATCCTAGTGGCCCTTCTCTGTACCCGTTCCAGTTTGAGTTCATCTTTTTTAAACATGGGAGACCAGAACTGCACACAGTACTCCAAATGAGGTCTCACCAGCGCCTTGTACAACGGAAGCAGCACCTCCTTATCCCTACTAGATATACCTCGCCTAATGCATCCCAAGTCCTCATTGGCTTTTTTCACATCACATTGTCGACTCATAGTCATCCTGCGGTCTACAAGGACCCCGAGGTCTTTCTCCTCCTCTGTTACTCAAATACCTTTGAGGTTCTGGGCCAAAAAAACGAATTTAATTTGTTGACCCTTTTCAAACAGAATTTAAGCAAAGTGGGTCTCTGTTGGTCAGAGGTAGGACAGCCATGGGGAGTAAGAAAGCCCACTTACTTTTTTCCCCTCAGTAATAGATTCGATCTTGGATCTGAAATCGACTTTAGCCAGCACAATACCCAGCCTCTCCTTCTGTCCAAGTAAAAGCAACTGACACTGAGGGCCAACTGACCCAGTGTTCAAATCACAGCATTGTGAGGTCACACTGCAGCACTTATGTCATTGTTGCCATGAACACGGGCGGGTAATAAAGGAAGGACCAAGGGTTGTTAACCATATAAGCGACATAAAGTATTATGGAGGTGCCTGGTGGTGACTCCAGTTAAGGTTAAGGTTTTGTCTAAAATGGGGCATAAATGCCTGCTTTTCCCTATGAGCAGGTGGTTAACCAGTATGGATTAACCTTTACTCTGACCTTTACTCAGTCAGGGAGTTAGGCACATAAATAACTGCAAAACTCTGGGCCCAACTGCCACTCAGAACTTCCCCTGAAGATGGTGGCCTCATTGGTTCTAACTGTCAACATTCCTATGCTGCTCATAGACATTGCAGATGCTCCATCCATACATGTATATTTTGTGCTTTTAAAAAGGCAGTTTCATAAAACTGGAAATGAATTGAGCCAATGAGCTCAGAAGAAGAATCTAAATCGAACAAAGGTGTCTGAGAATTGAGTGATGTTTAAGAACACTTTAGTCAATGCCCAGAAGTTGACAATTGAAGGCGGCAGCACACTGATAAAAACCCCACAAACCTGACTTAGAGGGGAACTGACGGCATTTCTATAAAATCAACCTACCCACATCAGCTCCGGGTTCCAATCCAGGGCCCGGCACTGCACAGCCAAGGCCTGTATCTGCTCCAAGCACCATTGACAAGAGGTCGTGGGTTCAAACTGCAGCACCACAGATCTCGAGTCAATCCCAGGAGAAACTGCCTCACTGTAAGAGCAGTAGGACAATGGAACAGAGGCCTCAGGAGGTCATGGAGGCTTCTTCGTGGAGGTTTTCAAAAGGGGGCTGGGCAGCCATCTGTCTGGAACACAACAAACCCTGCATCTTGGCAGGGGGTTAGACTAGAGCAGCGGTTCTCAAACCTTGACCCCCTTCTGACAACAAAATTACTACATGACCACAGGCAGGAGGACCAATGTCTGAGCTCCGCCGCCAGGTAATGGCACATTCCTACGGGGAGCAGTTTAATACACTACACCTGTAGGGGGTTGAAGAGGGGCAGGGGATGTGAGAGCCAGAGGGCATTGAGGGGGGAACAGAGAGGTGGAAGGGGGCAGGAGGGAAAAACAGGGATGCAGGGGGGCGGGAGGGGCAGGAATTGGGGAACAGGGATGTAGGAGGGGGTAGGAATTGGGGAACAGGGATGTGGGAGGGAGAGGAGGGTGGTGAATGGGATGTGGAAAGGGGCAGGAGGGGGAAGGGGGATGTGGGGGGGGAGGGGGTGAATGGGATGTGGAAAGGGGCAGGAGGGGGAAGGGGGATGTGGGGGGGAGGGGGTGAATAGGATGTGGAAAGGGGCAGGAGGGGGAAGGGGGATGTGGGAGGGGGCAGGAATTGGGAAACAGGGATGCAGGGGGCGGGAGGGGGCTGGGGGATGTGGGGCGTTGGAGGGAGGCTGGGGGAACACACAGGTATCGGGACAGGGGGAGGATTCTGGGGCTTAGGGGAGCAGACCTGGATTAGAGGGAAACTCTGAGGGGGGGATAAAAGGAAGAAAAGGGGGGATGTGGGGAGGGGCTGGGGGGGCTGGAGGGAGAATATGGAGCAAGCAGAGGCTGGCTGGGGAGGGCAGAGCCAGAGGGCAGGAAGAGGGAGGGAGATGGGCCGAGATACAATGGCAGCTCCCCCAGCCCATGGGGTAGGAGATGGGGAGGGGCTGCCCCGCCCAGCAGCCACTGGGAATCTTTTTCCCTAGACAGGGTCAGACCAGGGATATAAAAGGTTAACCGATAAGTACTGGGTTTACTGGTTTGCTTACCAGTTAACCGGACCTTGCCAGTTAACCCCGCCGACCAGCCAGCCCCCCTGGGCTGGAGGAGCCCCGGCCGCAGCGGGCTGGCTGGACCTGAGCCCCGGCCGCAGTGGGCTGGGGGGTGTGGAGCAGCCCCAGCCCCGGTGGTCAGGCAGGATCCTGGACACAGCCACGCTGGAGTGGCTCCAGGCCTGTCTGCGGTGGGCAGGCCGGCCTGGAGCAGACCCTGACATACCTGGCCGGCGGGACCCCAGCCCCGGCTGCCCTGCGCCAGCCCGCTGGACAGACCTCGAAGGGTTAATTGGTTATATGATATAATTTTAATCGGTGTCATGGAGTGTGGGGGAGTCAGGTCCCTGCACCCCCACTTCCTGCGATTCACCGGGACTCTCAGCCAGCCAGTAACATGGAAGGTTTATTGTACAACAGGAACACAGTCCCAAACAGAGGTTGTAGGTACAACCAGGACCCCTCAGTCACGTCCTTCTTGGGGGCAGGGAGCTTAGACCCCAGTCTTGGGGCTCTCTTCGTTTCCCCAGCGAGCTCCAAACTGAAACCCCCTCCAGCCGTCTCCCCCAGTCTCCCCCTCCCCCCCGGCTCCTCCTCCAGCCTTTGTCCAGTTTCCCCGGACAGAAGGTGTCACCTGGCCCCAACCCCCCTCCTGGGTGCTCATGTCTCCCATCCCACACACAGTCCCAGTAAAAGTCCCCTGCAACATTCCCAGGTCAATACTCCCCACTCCCTGCTGCGTCACAATCGGTTCACTGTTTTAATTGATTTTTACATCCCTAGGTCAAACAAGCATGGGGGGGCGCCATCAGACTTCCCCCTAAGGGCTCAGAGTTTACAAGGCAAATACCCTCCCCCCACCATGCACACCCCCTGCTCCTAATTTAGTCTTTGTTTTATTAAGACAATCTCATTATTGGGGGGTCTGACGGCTGAATGATAAATGTTTGGGGCTGATAGAACTCAACAGGGCCCTGCTCCAATTTCTGTGTCAACCAGTCACTGCTAGCAACAGCAGGCACGGAGCCCAACTGGCCTTTTTTTTTTTTTTTAGTTTAAATCATGTTCAGGTTCAGTTCCATTGAATACGTTCAGTTTCATTTCCGGTTCAAGCCACCCAAAGAAACAAAAATAGAAGTTCAGTTACCGGTTTCAATCCTATATCGATCTCAGGGGAGGTAAATCCAGCTGCAACTTAAATGGAAACTGTTTTGATTTTTGATTATTTATTTATTTTGTAACTTAAACTTTATGTGAGTTTTCCTAGTGTTTTTGTGTTGTCAAATATACATGATTATTTTTTTCCCTAAACAGTCTGTTTGAGAAACCTAAAAAAACATATTTAAGCATTTGCTTTTGGGATCTCTGCAGAGAACGGATACATTTGAGGTCTGGAAGTTTTCTTTTGACGCTCACTTGTGTTGCTGTTAGTGCAGTACGAATTTTGCTAGTTGATTTAGCGTGGGCATGATATTTTTCAGATGTTCCCAGTAGTTCGGTATGTTTTCTTTCTTATGGAGGCGTAGACCATCTGCGAATGAATCAGGAATTGGCCCAATCCTTTTTTGGGCTCTCCATCATCCAGATATCGCTTCCTTTTTAGAGATTTTACAAGCGTTCAGAAGAAATTCCAATTCATCTTTCAATTTCAGACGTGTCTGACTGACTCTCTGACATCATTATTTCTGACTCAGACATTTCCATCTTCATCCATGTTTTGGTGTCATGAAATTTTGCCTTGACTTTGTCCTCTGCTGACAGTGGGGGTTGATGTCTAGATCAAGATATATGTGTGAGAGAAACAGAGCTCTCTGGGGTAGGGGGAGGGGTGGACGTGGGTATCAGACAGTGCCGCGGAGGGGGCTGGCAGGAGGCTTCAGTGGGGAAGGGAGTTTGGAGCATGAACCCTGCCTCAAGTGGGGCAACTGGAGGGAGGAGCTGCCCCAGGGGTGGGGCTGGTGGGAGGAGGCACGTCAAGGGGAGAGGTTTGGGGAGCCGTTACCTTTGCCCTTGGACTTGAAGAGTTATTGTGAACTTCAGGGCCCAGGGAGCATCCAACCCCTTCTCTCCCCAGGGGGATCTCAGAGATGGGTCATCTACCTCTGGGCCCCCTTCTGCCTCCCATGGTGTGCAGGCAGCCCCCAAGGTTCTCCTCTCCCTCCCTGCTCTTGTGGGCTGGCCCCCTTCTCTTCTCACTGTCCTGGGGCAGGCCGTTCTGGGGCCATCACCAGCCCGCTGGCTAGTCTGTTGTCTTCTCTTACAATGAAAATAAGATCTCCATAGTTTTTAAAAAAAAATAATGAGCTTTAAAAATGCTGAATCTTTATTTTAACTGGTAACAGCCCCTCCACCCTCCTTTTTTTGTTCAGTTCAGTTCTGGTTCAGTCAGTAAAACAAATGCATGGGTGAGATTCGGTTCTGGTTCATGTACGAAATCCCGGGTTGAACTGGGTCTCCGGTTCCACTATGGGTCCAGAGGGGCAAATGAGATCAGCATCGGCCTGACTGTCCCTGGGGGCTGCGGGGGCAGCGCAGGGAGGCTCGGTCGTTAGCTGCCCCTAGCAGAGGCTCTGGTCATTGCTCAGGCCGAGGAGTCGGTGTCCGTCTCTCTCTGAGCTCAGGATACTGGAGCCCTGGAGCTCGCAGGGCTTCCTGGGGCAGATGCTGCTGCCTCTGCTGGGATCTGGGGGCCTGGGCTGAGGAGCTGCTGCTGCCGAGTGGGGACTGGGCTGGGACAGACCATCACTATGATCCCAGACCAGCTGTGCCCAGCCAAAGGGGGACTTTCTCCTGGGTCTGGAACTATCCCCCTGGGGCAGCCCTGGGCTCTGCTGGTATCAGCTCCTGAGCCAGAGACTGCAGGTGATACGAGAGATCTGGGGTAAGTGCTGGGGCCTGGCTGGAAAGTGACTCTGCAGAAATGGCGCCTGCTCGCCCCATCTCTGCCCCGGAGTTTCTGCGCGGCACAGAGCTGCTGCCCCAGCGCCCCCAGGCTCACCCCCGTTAGCAGTGGCTGTAGCTATTGGCGAGGAAACGCCCACGGGAATGCAGGACAGTGACCGGCTCTTCGTGCAGGAGGGAGAGGGGAGAGACTGGACGGGGCAGCTGGAGCAATCAGTGGGGAGGGCGGTTCCGGGCACCCATCCCTGCCCAGCCCCATTCCCTGCAGCCCCCCGGGGCAGTGACTTTTCTGGGAGAGGGAAGGCGCAGGGAGAGGACAAGCCAGTTCCTGCCTCTGCCTGGTCCCTGCGCTGCTGAGGGAATGGGCTGTTCTGGGGACAGTGTCGGGGGATCCCCCAAAGCGGCTCCTTTGATTCTGCTCTTTTCTGGCGTTTGGCTCAGAGACTCTTTTCCTGGGAGAGTGTAATAGCGTCTGGTAGGTTTAGTCCTGGGGGAGAGGTCGGGTCTGTGCTGTAATAGCATCACTGAGGCTTCTCCCAGCATGGCAGAGTCTAGAGTGTCTGTCTACAGGGACAGAGCCTGGGGGAATCGGGGTGTGAAATGGACTAACACTAATTCAGAAACCTCCTGAACTTCCCTTCTCGCCCTGACAGGCTGCAGAATAACGACCCCGTTTTGCTCCAGATCGTCCCATCTTCCTAGGGGCCGGGGCAGGGAAATGGCTGTGGTGGATCCAGCTCAGGTAGGGGATTTTGGGGGAGCTGCTGGGGAGGGTTGTTGTAGAGGGGGAGGGTCAGGAAACACTTACGGTGAGGTGTGGGGGGGGCAGGGACTGATAAACCTGCTGGGACATGCTCAGTCTAGGGCCTGGTTTATGAACAGACCCATTGGGAGCGTGTGAACATTCCCCCATTTCTGAAACTGGAAACAACCCCCTGGACAGGGCTGGGAAAACAGAGCAGAGCACTGGAGCCTGAACCCCCTAGGCAGAGACTGCAGTGAAATACAAAGAGAAGGTGCTGGGATTCCTGTCCTCTGCCCAGAGCTCTGCCTCCCACATCAGCCTGTGGCTAGTAGGTGGGTGGGAAATTAGAAGACCCCACACTCCTCTGTCTGCTGGGAGGGACAAGGAGCTCTCCCCTTCTCTCTGTTCCCTGCAGCCTCCTGGCCATTCTGGCAGGCTGGGGTGGGATTCTGCTCCTCTGGCCCTCCCACAGCCATCCTATTGTTGTGCTTCTTCCCCCATGAATAGTGGGGCTGTGGCTGGGGCAGCAGGCACTGAGAGGGGGGCACCTGTTGTTTCAGGGGCCGGTGAGCTTCAAGGAGGTGGCTGTGTATTTCACCGCAGGGCAGGGGGCTCTGCTGGACCCCGCTCAGAGAGCCCTCTACAGGGACGTCCTGCAGGAGAATTAGGAGACTGTGACCTCGCTGGGTAAGGGTTCCTATCCCCTCAGCTATGTGAAGCCATGGGGCCTGTATTTCTGCCTCTGGTCAGTTACATGAGAGGGGAATGGGTCGCATAGTCCACAGCGCCAGTGTGAGAGAGGCGTTCACGTCCAACCCCCCTCCAATGCGATAGGGGAGTCATGGACCTAATGGACATGCTAATTCATCCCCATCCCTCCAGCTTTCCCGGGGGCAGAAGCAGTGTCTTATTCTCTGCATTAATTCTCACTCACACACAGGATCTCAGTGCACCTCCCTTCCTGGGACTGGCTCCATGTGTGGGGAGGGCTCTGGGGGTTCAGACACAGGCAGGGATTTAACACCAGAGCTGTGTGTGCCTCGGCAAGTCCCCCAGAGCCCACAGACCCTGAAAATTCCTAGTGAGGCTGTGACAGCTTCCGCCCCCCCCCCCGACATCAACGTCTCCCACGGGGTCTCAGTGACCATGTTTCCATCTGTTCACATCCCACAACCCACCAGCAAATCATGGGGTCAGTTTTAACTCAAGATGTGCCGTTTGCGACAAATACACACCAATCCTCAGTGCACTCTGCTCATACCTGATTTCGCCCCCTGAGCAGGACTCCCCATTCCCAAACCTGCCCTGATCGCCCGGCTGGAAGCAGGAGAAGAGCGGTGGGTCCCGGATCTCCAGGCCTCCGAGGAAAGCAACATCCCAAGAGGCACCTGCACAGGTGAGAGTCAGTGACACTGACACAGAAACTATCTGGCAAATGAAGGAAAAATCTGAAAATCCCCAAAATGTGGTGTGAGCCCCCCTCAGTTCTGCCTCATCTCACCCAGGTCAGGCGCTGGTCAGAAGGTGTCGTATCATCATGGCAGATATCGCTCATGGCTTCCCACCCACCCTGTTCACTGTCAGGAGTTTTCTCCCTGACTTCACTTCCCTGGGAGTGTTTGGATGGGATGTGGAGACAGAATCCAATTGCTCAGTCTCCCAACAGTCATTGTGTTGTGTTTTCCCTCTTTGCTACTCCCCTTTGTGTCCTTTCTGCCAGCCCATGCACTGACTCCTGCCTGGACTCTCTCTCTCCCCCAGCAGGTGACATGAGAATGAGGACAGGAATCCACAGCAGACAGGTCCTGACCAAGTGGAACTGCAGGGGACCTTGAAGAGCTGGACACTATTTTTTCCCAGGGCTTGGAACAGAGAAAAGCCTGGAGTAATCGGCACAGGTCAGAGAGGACGCTGGGAAACAGCCCCTGGAAGAAAGTGGATGAATCCATTGAATGTGGGAGAGGAGACAATGGTCTCAAGGAAACCACAGCCCAGCAGACAAATCACAAAGAAAAGAAACCCGAGAAATGCTTGTACTGTGGGAAAAGCTTCAGTCGGCAGTCTGGCTTTATAAAGCATGGGAGAATCCGCACAGGAGAGAGGCCATATCAGTTCTTTTATTGTGGGAAAAGTTTCAGTGCACCATCAGCCCGTTACATTAGAAAACACACATGGAGTAGAAACCCTTTAAATGCTTGGACTGTGGGAACAGTTTCAGTCAGTGCTCAAGCCTTATTAAGCATAGAAGAACCCACACAGGGAAGTGCCCCTCAGATGTCCTTAGCATGGAAAACACGTCAATTGGAGTTAACACCACATTGGCCATCAGAGATTCCTCCCCACTGGAGGGAAATTCTCTCCGTGTCCTGACTGGGGCTGGCCATAGTAAAAACTCCATTTCCTAATTCCCACCTGCAGCAGGGGCATTTGGTTCCCAAGTATCCAGCTGCCCATGTCTGGGAGCAGGTTCCAGCAGCATCTGGCCCGGAGCTGATCAGTGACCCGCTGGTTTTGCCTGGTCTCAGCAAAGCCCAGGCAGAGAAGTCCTGGTCAGCCCCTGCTCCCTGCCGCAGTCCGGGCTGCTGAACTGCTGGGTCTCCCTGCCAGCCTGCTGGGGGAAGGGAGAGAGAAACTGCTTTTGACACTCCACCCCAGATTCGTCATCATTAGGATGCATTTTGTACAAGATGGTCGTGTAAGGTGTCATTGGAAAAGTTATGACTTGCGGAATAGGAGTATCCTGTTTGTATGCAGGTATCAATTCGGTAGCTGAAGTTATGAGTCTTGACTATGTATCTTTATTTCAAATGTAGTTACACCTGGGTGACACCCACTAGGAAAGGGAGCAAGGAGGGTCCTGTGGGGGCAGTTAGGGTGGGGTCTCTGGAGGGGGTGATCGGGGACAAGGAGCTGAGGGGAGGGCCTTTTAGGGCAGAAGTGTGGAGAAGAGGTTTCCTGAAGTGATGTGAAAGTCTCATAAGTGAACAGAAAGAGATGGAAAGGGAGCGCCTGGCACAGGAAAGTGAGATGATGCATCTGGGGTGTTACACAGGGCCATCTTCTCTGCCAATTCCACACGTTCCAGAAAATCTCTCCCTGTCCGCCATCCACCCATCAGCATGGATCTCCCCAAAGCACCTGGCACAGAGCTCTCAATCTGCAGCTACTCAGCATATAGTCCAATGGCTGCTCTCTCCTCTCTGTTGACAAGAAACCTGACCAAGTGCCTTTGCCCTTTGCTACAGACCAAGTCTGTGGATTTATTGGGCAGTTTGATTGGAGCCTGCTGGGCTGTCCGGCCAGAGTCAGTAGAGCCTGCAGAAAGAACACGCACATGCAGCCTAACATCTGACCACACCTCCCACTGCACACGGACAAGCTACCCTGATGTGAACTCTGGCGAGGGGGAGTCTGATTACGAATGAAGTTGCACTGCATCAGCAGTACCCAGTGCATTCTGCTCTGTGCCCTTGTGGCTGGGGGCTAGGGAGGGCGAAGGAAAACAAACAGGTGCTCTGACGACACTCAGTTCAGCGCACTTATGACATCATAGTGCATTTATGACACGTCTGTTTTCCACTTATTTTACATAATTCTTTATGGCAGCTCAGCTGCCGGAGCAAAATACTGTAATTCTTTATTAATTGAGTCCCATATCAGATATTCCATCATCTTGCCTGGGATGGACGTCAGGCTGATGGCTTATAATTCCCACATCACCCCCCCCCCCCCATGTTCCAAGAGTTACTGAAAATCAACTCTGACAGCACAGTGAGCTCCTAAGCCAGATCTTTTAATACTCTTGATGCAAGTTATCTTGACTTGCTGATTTAAAAAAAAATCTCACTTTAGTAGCTGCTGTTTAACATCCCCCAGAAATCCTTTAGGAATGGAAAGCATTTCATCAGCATCATCTGCTATGAGCACAATATCCAGCTATTTCCCAAATACAAAACAGAAATAGTTATTGAAGACTTCAGCTTTCTCTGCATTATTTTTGACAATTCTACCATTTCCATCTAATAATGGACCATAATCATTTTTAGAATTCCTTTTGTTCTTAATATTCTTTAAAAACCCCTTCATAACTCCTCTGTGTCATCCTTAACTCTGCTGCCATAGAGTTCGCCTGGTGTTTCTGTCCTTCCCCTTTCACTTTTCTATAGTTCTTAGCTGCTGATTGGTTTGTATAACTAGCAATTTTCACTTTTTGCATTTGAGAGATGGATTGATCGACTGATTTTATATAGCTGCCTTCAACCAGTTTTGTTGAAGCCAGCGTGCCTTCTTGTTCACAACCTCACAATCACAATTTTGGACATTTACTAATGTGCTATTAAACAATGCCCAATTCTCGTTCATATTTTTCTATTTCGATTCTTCTGCCCAGCTGATGTGGCTCAAATTATTTTCAGCTTCATGTAACTGGCCTCTGAAAAGCACCAAGTATACATCTAGATTACTGCTCTGGACTTCGTTCGTTTGCAAATAACAAATGTAGTCAAGTCACAAGGACTTTTACTCAAACTACCACTGAGTTTCAGTTCTGTGATCCATTTTTCTTTCTCGGTCAGGATGAGGGTCTGATGTGCAATTTTCCGGTGTGGGATGCCGCAACTTTTGAGTCAGGACATTGTCCTCTGTGATATTTACAAATCCCCCCGGGGATGTTCCAGCAGCCTCCAGCACGTGTCACTCCCAATGAAGTACCCGCATCAGGCAGCTTTGAGTCTGGCTACTCCGAGAGTCGCGCACCCTGTTCCCTGGAGCCCCTCTCGGGCCCGGCCGCCCCGTTTGATCCGCCCCCACCAGGGCTTGGGCCCCGCCCATCCCCCCGCCCCGCCTTGTGGCTGCTGCTGGGAGCGGGAGGGGCTGGCAAGTGAGGGCAGCGCGGGGGGGGGGCAGCGGCTTCAGCAGCGGTTACTGCGCATGCCCCGAGCCCCCCCCCCGGAGTAGCCGATCCCGGGGCCGGGCTTCCAGCTCCCAGGCTCCGCGAATCCGGGGCTGGACTTCCCGGGTCACACGCTGCCGCCGCCTCCATTGTGAGCCGAGCCCGGGCCGAGCCTGCAGGTGAGGGGGCCCCGGGGGAAGGGCCGGGCAGGGAGGTGACTCTGCCCCAGCGGCCCCTCCGCCCCCCAGCTCTGCTCCCGGGGGGGCTGCGAGTCCCAGAGCTGCTGCCCCCCCCCCCCCGGGATCTGCCCCCCCCAGCGCCTGCAGGAGCCGAGCCAGCCCCGGGAGAGTGACCGCCCCAGGCCGGGCCAGGGCCCGAGTCTCCCAGCCCGAGGGGGCAGGAGGGAGCCGGGGCAGAGACTGGCCGGGGCAGCAGGAGCAATGGGAGGAGGGAGATTCCTGGCTCCCAGCCCCGCCCAGCCCCACTCCCTGCAGCCCCCCGGGGCAGTGACTGCCCTGGGGAGAAGGGGAGGGGCAGGGAGAGGAAAAGCCAGTTCCTGGCTCTGCCTGGTCCCGCACTGCTGGGGGACACGCTGCCCTGGGGACAGGGTCACGAGGATCCCCCAAAGAGGCACCTTTGATTCTGCTCTTTGGCTGCACAATTTTATCCTTTTCAGTTGTTTATAAAGGGCTGAACGTCACTGGATGGACCTTGGCTCTGAGCCCGTCTGGCAGCAGTGCCCACGTTCATCTTCAGGGTAGAAAGCCTCTGTCCAGAGCAAATTTGTTTTGGAAACAGATTAAAAAGCACCACTTAGCCTCATTTTGAGCAAGGGGGAAACAACCCTTTTACCATTATTTTTAAAAAGTGTTATCAACTTTTGAACTAATTCGGTAGCAGAAGGATTTAGGCTGGTAACTTTACATTTGATGCAGAGAGAATTCCTGGGTCAGACAGTCTCGTCTCTCAGCTCTGGTTAAAAACGACCTGTGATGTGTGTCAAGTATCAGAGGGGTAGCCGTGTTAGTCTGAATCTGTAAAAAGCAACAGAGGGTCCTGTGGCACCTTTGAGACTAACAGGAGTACTGGGAGCATAAGCTTTCGTGGGTAAGAACCTCACTTCTTCAGATGTGTGTGTTTTCTGAAGGTTCAATAACTCTCCGTTCTGCACACACACTGATTCCTTCTTCCATTTGGTAAGTTTTGTTTATTAACTTAGGGTCTGATTTTGCCAAACACTTCCACACATGGGTGTGTCTTCAGCCATCTGAACGGCATCACTGACTTTATTAAATCTCTGTTACTAGCCAGATCTACAAATGTCTCACAGATTTATTCCCGGTGGCAGGGGCAGAGTCTGTGCTATAATCACATGACCAAGGCCAGGAACTTTAATTACGGGACCCTAAAAGTACATTTCCAAATCCCTAGTCAGGCAGCGGAATAAGTGGCCGGGTCTCAATAACTCTGGACACTCCGAACCGAACCCCGGCATTGCAGGCTCAGCATTTGTGAAACTCAGGCCACGTATTGAGATAACTGACTGTTGGGCCCTAACTTGATATTGCTCATTTGTTTGCTTGACCCCAAGTAGGAGTTCCCATTTCCAGACCTGACGTGATCTCCTGGCTGGAGTGAAGGGAGGAGCTGTGGGTCCCCAGTCTCCGGGGAGAGGAGGAAAGAGAGATACTGAGAGATGCCTGCAGAGGTAAGGAATTGGCAAAAGTGGCTCAGAATCCGTGTTTTACACCCTCATGGCAAATGCCAGTTCTGAGTTTTCACTAGAAACAAACTCTCTCCTAACTATTCAGATGGGAATGAGGTGCCAGAATTGGTTCCCTCCTTTCTCTCTCTAGGGAAGGATTTGGGGGCAGTTGTTCGGTGTGTTTCCACTTTCCCACTCCCCTTTTGGTTTGTCCCCTTTTTTCTGCAGCAGAGGGTGTGACGTGAACTGGATTATCTCTGTGTCTCTGGGACGGTGAGTGAGACCGAGGAGAAGAATCCTCAGCTGGGAGTCCGTAGCAGGGGGAACCACACAGGACAGTTTGGGGAGATCGTAGGAGACTCAGCCCAGGCCATCCGGGCACCAGGGAAAAGAGACAGGGCAGAGACAGGGTGAATCAGCTCACCGGAGCAGAGGGGTTGGAAAAATCAAAGAAACTTCCAAGCAGAGAATCCCCACTGGAGACAGACCCAGTATGTTTGGTGACTGTGGGAACAGCTTCCCTGGGAGTTCTGCCCATATTACTCAGCAGACAATCCACATGGGAGAAAAACGCTATAGATGTGCTGAGTGTGGGAAAAGCTTCTCTCAGAGTACGACGCTCATTAACCATCAGAGACTCCACACAGGAGAGAAGCCCTACATGTGCCCCACGTGTGGGATCAGCTTTGTTCAGCTCTCACAAGTTGTTAGACACCAGAGAATCCACACGGGAGAAAAGCCCTATACATGCCTGACCTGTGGGAAAAGCTTCAGTGATAAATCACATTTCAATCAACACCAGAAGATCCACACGGGAGAAAAACCCTATACATGTCTTACCTGTGGGAAAAGCTTCCGATACAGTTCAGCTCTTACCACACATCAGAGAAAACACACTGGAGAGAAACCTTATAAATGTCCCGAGTGCCAAAAAACATTCAGTGACAGTTCAATCTTTAGCAGGCATCGGCGGGTACACACAGGAGAGAAGCCCTTCAAATGCTGTGATTGTGGGAAAAGCTTTGGGGAGAGCTCAGACCTTCTTGTACATCAGAGAGTACACACGGGAGAGAAACCCTATAAATGCCTTGAGTGTGGGACAAGTTTCAGAGTACCGTCAGCACTTATTGTGCACCAGAGAGTACACACTGGAGAGAGGCCCTATAAGTGCCTGACCTGTGGGAAAACATACCGGTGTAGCTCACACCTTACTAAACATCAGAGAATCCACCCAGGCAAGAAATCCTTGAAGTGCCCTAACTAGGGAAGGGCCAAGTGAATAACGTCTTTGCCAGTTCCTGTGAACCTCAGAGCATCAGGCCAGGCTGGAGTGGCTGTGTGGGATGTTATTGACATGAACTGGGAACATACAGATTATTGTTGCAACCAAGGTCCTGTAGTGGCACCAAATCTTGTATAAAGGGGGTCAGATAAGGTGTCTAAAACAAGGTTATGGTTTGCTGGTTATGATTATGCTATCTGTATGCATGTGCCATTTTAGTATTTAAAGTTGTAAGTATTGGCTCTATACTGTCTGTATTTCAAACTTGTGCAATGCTTCTGGATGATACCCCAGACAATGTGGCGTCAGCACTGCCTAGCCTGCTTGATGGTCCATTAAGGACCATCAGCTATACAACTGACCCATGGAGAGAAGGCAGATACACCTTGTGACTCAGCAAGGTATGCAGGAACCTGCCTATGGACTGAACTCTAAGGGTTTTTTCTTGCCATGTGTCCGAATGCTTGTCTTTGCAACAAAGAAAGAAAGGCCACATCACAAGAGACTATAAAAGACTGCTGCATCTCCTCCATCTTGTCTTCATTCCTGCTTCTTGCCTGTGGAGGGATTTTGCTACAAACTGAAGCTCTAAACAAAGGACTGAGGACCCATCCCAGCTGGGGATGTATTCCAGAGACTTGATTTGAACCTGCAGTTTATTCTAACAGTGCTATAAGCCTGAACCAAGAACTTTGCCATTACTGTATGTAATTGATTCCATTTAACCAATTCTAGCTCTCATCTCTATCTTTTTCCTTTTATGAATAAACCTTTAGATTTTAGATTCTAAAGGATTGGCAACAGCATGATTTGTGGGTAAGATCTAATTTGTATATTGACCTGGGTCTGGGGCTTGGTCCTTTGGGATCAAGAGAAAAGAAAAAAGGTTACTGGGATATTGGTTTTCATAACCATTTGTCCCCATAATGAGTGGCACTGGTGGTGTACTGGGAAACTGGAGTGTCTAAGGGAATTGCTTGTGTGACTTGTGGTTAGCCAGTGGGGTAAAACCAAAGTCCTCTCTGTCTGGCTGGTTTGGTTTGCCTTAGAGGTGGAAAAACCCCAGCTCTGGGCTGTAACTGCCCTGCTTTAAATATTTTGTCCTGAATTGGCACTCTCAGTTGGGTCCCACCAAGGGCACCATCGTTACACTGTGTAATGGGGATATGCAATTGTTATAAAGCAGAGAATAAAATCCCATTCCTGGAACAGATTTGTGTAGGGCAGGAGGCTGGGTTAAGATTCCCACACGGTGATGGGATTTGATTATGATTTTTCAAGACTCTCTGAATGTCCCCTGATCCACTCCTACATTTAAGTTAATTCCCCACAGGAGAGTTGGCACCGTCCCAGAGCGCTGGGCAATTCCCTGAGCTGAGCTCTCCCACAGGAGCTGATCGCAGACTCGGGGTGATTCTAACGCTGGGCGTGTCCCTACCTGTGTGGCTGGAAAGGGGGGTTTGAGAGCCTGACACAGCAGCACAGAGTCGGGGGGGGGGGACCCAGGCTGGGGGGACAGGCACATCCAGTGGGATCCCAGCACATCCAGTGGCACCTCAGAAATGGGGGCTCAACCCATCACAGCACTGCACATACTTCTCCCCCATTAAAGGATGAGAGAACCAACAGGCTGCTTATTACACCACTGATAGGTGGGAGTGCTCACACACTGTGGGGTTGAGCACGGTAGAAGCACCCACACACCATAGAAATGATCTTATCTTACGCTCTGTGACCTCTCATTTCTACTTGATAGTACGGTGTTTAATAAAATGGATACATTCAGGAGCAATAATGGTCTCTAGTATCAGAGGGGTAGCCGTGTTAGTCTGAATCTGTAAAAAGCAACAGAGGGTCCTGTGGCACCTTTGAGACTAACAGAAGTACTGGGAGCATAAGCTTTCGTGGGTAAGAACCTCACTTCTTCAGATGCACTTGCATCTGAAGAAGTGAGGTTCTTACCCACGAAAGCTTATGCTCCCAGTACTTCTGTTAGTCTCAAAGGTGCCACAGGACCTTCTAATGGTCTCTAGGAGGTTTGAAATCCAACGTCCTGACCTTGGCCTTGGGATGACGGTTTATTTGTGACTTTCCTGCTGTGCAGGAGGAGGAATAACTTGGGTCTGAGTTTCTCAGATTCATTCATCTGCAAAGGAGAAGAATGTGAGAATGGGCCTTCATGGGATGCAGGGAGGGGGTAGCTAGGAGCTGATGGGACTTTCAGAGGGCTCTGCTGTTTGTTCCCTGTAGTTACCATGAATTCATAGATCTAGAAGGTTTAGCTCAGTGGTTCTCAACCTGCAGCTTGTGGGCCACTTGCAGACTGCAGCCCAATCAGTACACAGCTGCAGCCCACGTGACACCCTCAGGGCCATACGGGATCAGCGGTTCTCAACCAGGGGTCCGTGGCCCACAGGGTGTTCGTGAGCCCTTTCAAGGGGGCCATGGGGCCCTGTGGCTGAAGCCCTGATCTCCGCTGCCCCTTGCAGGGCTGAAGATGGGAGGTGCAAGGCTGAATCCCCGAGCTCCAGTGCTCCCTGTGGGGCAGGTTAGCCCTGAGCACATGGGCAGAGTTGGGGACATGGATGGCATAGCCCTCCCCCACCCCACTGCAGCGCAAGATCACGGCAATCCTGGGGCAGCTCCACACCTGCCCCTCCCCGACCCAGGTGAGAAGCGAGAAGCCGGAGCCAGGCAATGGGGGACAGCTGCGGCTCTGGCTGGTGCATGGAGCAGGCAGCAGGATCCTGCCTCTCCAGCTTGTGCCCCAGATTGAAGCTGCTCCTCCGCTCCCAGCCCCCTTTACGCCCGCAGAGGCAGCCGGTTAGAGCTGCCCAACTCCGTGGCTGGCAGACCCCTCTGGGAACAGGGACTGCAGGGGAGTCCTCCCAGCACCATCCCTAATACCCCTCTCCCTACACCCTGAGCTATGCCCTCCCTGCACCACCTGCACCCACACAGCCCGTAACTACCCCCTTCCTGCACCCTGAGCTGCCCCCTGCCCCCACACAGCCCCTAACTTACCCCCTGCACCGAGCTACCCCCTGCCCGTACACAGCCCCAGCTACCCCCTCCCTACCCCCTGAGCTACCCCCTGCCCCCACACAGCCCTTAGTTACACCCTGAGCTACCCCCTGCCCCCACACAGCCCCTAACTACCCCCTCCCTGCACCCTGAACTGTTTTCAAACTTTTTGAGCTAGGGTCCCCACCTTTGAGTTATGATTTTTGGTTGTGCCCCACCCCCACCCCCATGCCAGACAAGTGAGTGGCTTGCTGAGGTGAGTCAGAAGGTGGAGGTGGCTCTGCCTCCCTGGACCCTGCTATCCAGGGCTCAAGCCCCACTGGCCCTGGCCCTCCCAAATAGACATCAAACTACACCTATGCCCAAGGCCCATCTGCCCCCCCCCCCCGGCCCCTGAATTTGTATAGCATGGCGAGGGGTGGGCCTCAGAGAGAAAAAGGTTGAGAACCCCTGGTCTATATGTTGTGTGGCTGCTGCCCACATAACACAGAGAGAGCTGCCCCCAATGGTAACTAGCTTGAGAACCACTGGGTTAGCTAGATGACTGAGTTGCTGATTGTTAGCAATGTTCCCTCTCATTGTTTGCATCCGTGTTTAATGAATTTTGTTATGTGCACCAATATGAAGCTGGGGGATGGGGCTGAGGGGTTTGGAGTGTGGGAGAGGGCTCAGGGCCGGGGCAGAGAGTTGGGGCATGGGGGGCTGAGGGGCTGGCTGGCGGTGCAGGGTCTGGAATGGGGCCTGGGATGAGGGGTTTGGGGGGCAGGCTGTGGCAGGGTGTGAGGACTCTCCCCAGGCCTCTCTCATCGCAGTAGCCAGGGGCTGGGGGAGAGGTGTCTCTCCCCATCTGCACAGTCCTTGATAGCTTGCTGCGCGGCCAGGTAGCTTAGAGGGAACAGAGGTTACCAGGAGAGTTACACACGTCCACTGTGATGGGTCTGTAGTTCTCCTTTATGACACACGTATCCTCTCCAAAGCCCTGCCCTAAGAATGTGAAATGGAATGAGGCAGGCTCCCACTAACAGCTGGGCAGGACAAGGGGACGGTTGAATGAGAGGCGTAGGTGGAGGAAAGGGGGGGCCAGGGCAATGCCACTGTCTGTGGAGCCCCGGGGCCAAGGGCAGCTCCTCTTCTCCCCGCACCCCTCCTTGCCCAGAACTTGCAGGGGGGCAGGGACTTGGGGGAAAGGGTGGAATGGGTGCAGGGCAGAGAAGGGGCAGGGAAAGGCGGGGCAGGGTTGGGGCCTTGGGGGAAGGGGTGGGGTGGGGGTGGGGCACCCACAGGCCAGAGGGGAAGTTGGTGCCTATTGGGCAGGTGAGGCTACCTGCACGTATGCTGTGGCCATGAGACCCAGGAGGGGGATGTGACCAGGTGACTCTGCCTGGGAAGCTAGACAAATACAGGGAGGAGGAGCAACGGGTAGGGCAGGGCAGGGGTCAGGCACCTGAAGTGGGTCAGTTTTATATGTGTGTGTAAGAGATCTGTATGTTACATTGTAATAGGTTTGGTAAAATATTGCAACATTTTATAAAGGCTTTATACATATGTATAAGGGGTCTACTGTATTGTGCAACGTATCTGCTACATGGGTCATGGAGCGTAGCTTGTGTTGCATTGTATTTTCCCTTAATGAGTGTACTTGATTTATTTGTTTAAATAAATGTTATTTGTTTTCAAAGTACTACTGCTTGAGTGTCAATCCTTGGGGAGGGCTGTATCCATATCTTCCCAGGAGTTCACAGAACTAGTCTGTTCTGAGGAGTCCTCTGAGGGTTAGAGACTAACTCCTGGATAAAAGGTAGGCAATTCCTCTAGGCCGGGCTGCCTCCTGTTACCCATTGAGATGCACCAAATTGACAACGGTTTGCAGTTATGGAGAGGCCATTATTAGGGTGCCTTGGGTTCAAATTTTGGGGTAACAAGATCCCTAGGCCTTTAGGCCTCCCACAAAGGCCCCTGCTATTGGATGGATCAGAATATAGAAGATGGTTGGGGTCAGTCTAGACTAGGAAAAACAGGGGAGGGTCAGAGGAGATTTGCTAGCGAATCCCAACCACTTTTCCCACCCAAGAGACCCTTGGAGGCTGATGCTCCAGAGTAGAGATGGGATCCCAAGAACTTTAAGCCTCCTACAAAAGACCCTGTAGGAATCAGTCCTTCTCAGTGGTGCTTTCTGAATGCAGAGGAGGCAGGGAAAAGAGGCAAGTGATAAGAGGCAGCACCTCTCTTCCTTGTATTGTCTGCTGTGATCCCTTATGATTTCCCCAGGACCCTGTGCTTCCCACATCCACCAATCCTCCAATTTCCTCCCCAAAACCCAGTCCTCCTGGTCCCTTCACATGTGATGCCCCAGAACCCAGCACCTTGGGGGATTTGGGGAGGGGAAGAGTTGCCATCCCCAGGGACAGTCTCCCTGCAGGGACCAGGCTCTAGGTAATTGGGTGAGCCCAGCCCAGAGATTGCTGGAAAATGGGGTGTAGGGGCAGGTATCCAGAGTGAATGTGGGGCCTGGCCCAAGTATTCCTCACCTAGTCTCCGTGGAAGGGGCATCACATCTGGGAAGGGGGGGGGGGGGGAGAAGACTTCATCCAGGCAGAGGGAGCTTGCCACCACGTTAAAGAAGTATGGGCTGGATGAATGGACTGTAAGGTGGATAGAAAGCTGGCTAGATCGTCGGGCTCAATGGGTAGTGATCAATGGCTCCATGTCTAGTTGGCAGTCGGTTTCAAGCGGAGTGCCACAAGGGTCGGTCCTGGGGCCGGTTTTCTTTAATATCTTTATTAATGATCTGGAGGATGGTGTGGACTGCACTCTCAGCAAGTTTGCAGATGACACTAAACTAGGAGGCGTGGTAGATATACTAGAGGGTAGGGATCAGATACAGAGGGACCTAGACAAATTAGAGGATTGGGCCAAAAAAAACCTGATGAGGTTCAACAAGGACAAGTGCAGAGTCCTGCAGTTAGGACGGAAGAATCCCATTCACTGTTACAGACTAGGGACCGAATGGCTAGGTAGCAGTTTTGCAGAAAAGAACCTAGGGGTCACAGTGGACGAGAAGCTGGATATGAGTCAACAGTGTGCTCTTGTTGCCAAGAAGGCTAACGGCATTTTGGGTTGTATAAGTAGGGGCATTGCCAGCAGATCGAGGAAAGTGATTGTTCCCCTTTATTCGACATTGGTGAGGCCTCATCTGGAATACTGTGTCCAGTTTTGGGCCCCACACTACAAGAAGGATGTGGAAAAATTGGAAAGAGTCCAGCGGAGGGCAACAAAAATGATTAGGGGTCTGGAGCACATGACTTATGAGGAGAGGCTGAGGGAACCGGGTTTGTTTAGTCTCCAGAAGAGAAGAATGAGGGGGGATTTGATAGCAGCCTTCAACTACCTGAAGGGGGGTTCCAAAGAGGATGGAGCTCGGCTGTTCTCAGTGGTGGCAGATGACAGAACAAGGAGCAATGGTCTCACGTTGCAGTGGGGGAGGTCCAGGTTGGATATTAGGAAACACTATTTCACTAGGAGGGTGGTGTTACCGAAATATCGGGTCTACTTAGCTGAGAGCCAATAACAGCCAGACAGAGATAAGGAAGAGTCGCTTTATTCTGCAGAAAAAAGGAGAGCTTTGCACTTTAGTACAAAAACTCTGTCTTACACACATTTTACAGATCCTTTATACACATTCAGACAAAGGTCTTTGCAGTGTTAACACTTGATTGGTGGTTGTCAGACCCGTGCTTTTGCTATCTGGTCAGTGAAAACCGGCTTGGGACCAGCTTCAACTACTGTAAGGCCTTGAAGGGAAGACAGTTGAAAAGTTCAGGCTACTGTGTACTTGAAGTGTCTGCTTCCCCCTAATGGCCCTGGTTGACATAAAGGCTGCTCTGTTAAGGGGGGGGTCACTAGTAACTTTCACAGTGGTGAAGCACTGGAATGCGTTACCTAGGGAGGTGGTGGAGTCTCCTTCCTTGGAGGTTTTTAAGGCCCGGCTTGACAAAGCCCTGGCTGGGATGATTTAGTTGGGGATTGGTCCTGCTTTGAGCAGGGGGTTGGATTAGATACCTCCTGAGGTCCCTTCCAACCCTGAGATTCTATGGAGGAGTTTCTCTGTCCCTCCTCCCAGCAGGTTAGCAGGAGACAGGAAGGCCCATCAGTTCAGCACCAGGGCTGCAGCAGGGAGGAAGGGCTGACTGGGACTTCTCCTCCTCTGCCTTGGGTTTGCTGAGACCAGGCAAAGCCAGAGGGTTCCTGACCAGCTCAGGGTCAGCTGCTGCTGGAACCTGCCCCCAGTGGATACCTGGGAGCCAAATGCCCCTGCTGCGGGTGGGAATTAGGAAATGGAATTTTTACTATGGCCAGCCCCAGTCAGGGCAGTGAGAGAATTTCTCTCCTATGTGGAGAAGTCTCTGATGCGAGCACCAAATGAAGCTTCTGCCACATTCAAGGTCTTTATTCTGTGAGTTATCACATGTGGAATAATGTGTGAGCTCAGACTGACTTTTTTCCTGCAGTTATTGAAGCTTTTCCTACCATCCAAGCACTTATAGGGTTTCTCTCATGTGAATTGTCTGATATGAAGCAAGGTTTGATCTTCGAATGAAACTTACCCCACAGCTGAGGCACTTACATGATTGCTCTCCTGATGCTTTGAGCTCTCACTGAAACTTTTCCCACTCTCTCCTGTGTGCACTCTCCAATGGGTAAGAAGATTTGAGCTCCGATTGAAGCTTTTCCCACAGTCCAAGCATTTATACGGTCTCTCCCCTGTGTGGATTCTCCCATGGTTACTAAGGCCTGAGCGGTGACTGAAGCTTTTCCCACAGTCCAAGCATTTATATGGTCTCTCCCCTGTATGGATTCTCTCATGGCTAATAAGGCCTGAGCTCTGACTGAAGCTTTTCCCACACTCCAAGCATTTATAAGGTTTCTCTCCCGTGTGGGTTCTCTGGTGTATAAGGAGAACTGATGGTGCACTGAAGCTTTTCCCACACTCGAGACATTTATGTGGTCTTGTTGGGAGTGGTGAGCACTGTATGTACAGCGTGTGGCTTCTGTTTTGGGGATTGTTAACAAATAGAGATTAAGCAGGATATTACCGGGTAAGGCTCTTTCACTGGTAAAAGACCCCCATAAACCCACAAAAGATTAAGCCCTGAGTCCACAGGGAAAGTAAAGGGCATTTGTTCTGAATCCATAGGGAAAGTAAAGGGTGTTTGCTCTGAGTCCACAGAGAAAGGGTGTTTGCCCAGAGCCCACGGAGGAGTAGAGCTCGGAGTCCACAGAGGAGTAAAGTTAGGTGCCTTTTGCCTGGAGCCCTAGGAACTGGGTAAATGTGGGTGTCCCTAAAGTGTGTGAGTAACAGAGAATTTTGTGTGTTTAAAAGCAAGGCTTTGTACCCTTGCAGAATGCAGACATGGGAAGCAGAGAACCGGTACCTCCATAGGTGCTGGAACTGGAGATGCTGGAACTGGAGGTGCTGGGGGCTGCTGCACCCCCTGGCTTAAAGTGGTTTCCATCACATACTGGGTTGGCAGTTTGGTTCAATAGATCTCAGCACCCCCACTATACACATTGTTCCAGCTCCCCTGGGTACCTCTGAAAGCCAGGAAATACGCTCAGCAAAACACAAACATTAGATAACACAGAAATGCAGGGTTAAGGTCATGCTTCCCACACCAGATTGGGACGGGGGGGGGGGGGGGGGGGTATTACTGACAAGCTAGCCTGAAATAAAATTATCTTCATCAAAACAAGAGTCTTGTATCTTAACCAAAGGTGTGAAGTCAAACAGATTCCATTATTGTGGGGTCAGTGTTTGTGCAGAGAGGCCCTTAGGTGGTTTGGAAATTTCACACAGATCAGCCTAGACAAACACCCTACAAGGAGAGACAGAGAAGGGACAGGTGTCTGGAGCCTTCCCCAAGTGGGATTCTTGACCAGAAGAGCAGAGGCTACGAGTCCTCTCCCAGCAGGGGTGTGACTCACAGGGCTGTGGTCCGACAGACTCACGGGAAATACCCAAGAGCCACAGACAAGAATTGAGGTTAAAGGGCCTATGGGGAAAATGATATGTAACCCCTCCCAACCCATCCCACATGCTTCTCTTGCTGTTTCTTTTAAACAGTAGTAGCCAGTATTGGTTTGGTTCCTGCCAGAAGAGTGGAGCAGCTGTCCACTGACTCCAGCTAGTTGGGGACTAGCAGATAAACAAAGGAAAAAGTCCATGAGCCCTTGCAGCATGTTCAGTGGGGCATCTCCAAGGGTGGGGCCAATTCCATGGCCAAGTACAAAGAAAACAGGTGCCAAACTCTTCAGTTTGGGCTAGTCTACACTAGAAGCACGACAACGGCACGGCTGTGCTGATGCAGCTGCACTGTTGTAGCCATCAGCTGAAGATGCTCTATGCCACTCATGGAGGTGGAGCTATGGTGGCAGGAGATGCTCTCCCGCTGACACAGTGCTGTCTTACACTGACCTGAGCGCCAGTTATTCACACCCTGGAGTGACATACGTTATACTGAAGTAAGTGATTGTGTAGACAAGCGCATAGTTCAGCCAGACCCAGAGGGTGACTGTCACACCAGAGGGGACTGACAAAGTGGGTTCTCTTGTAACCATTTCTGACCTTAATAGCGGATACTTATACTCACTTAAAATCTCTCTATAGTTAAACTTGTTTTATTTTTAATTTAAACTAATCCAATGTTGTGTTTAAACTAAGCTGCTTAGTAACTCTATTTAAAACAGCAAAATGTTATGCATTGACCCTTACAGGGGCCAATATCTGCACTGCTTGGGAGAGAGGTAGGCAGTGCAGAACTCACCTTTTGGGACTGGGTGGGTGTTGGGGTCGCCCCGCAGGTAGTAACCGAGCCTGGTGGAAGCCAGCATGTAGCTGGAGTGTTGCTGCCAAGCTGCTGGGGTCACAGTTGCTGGACCAGGGCTATGGCTACAGACACTCAGGGTGTGACCTGCATGCTGCAGGCGGATTGTGAGCAACCCAGACTGGGATCTACAGCAGCAAATCCTTGTGGGGCACCCAGGTGTCAGAGCAGGCAGTGACACACTCCTCGTGGGTATGGACTGCTCTGCGGAATGTGCCAGGGGGACCTGAACCAAGGTCCATAATTTAAAAATCTGAAGCGGATAGTCCTTACTTTTCAAAGCACAGAATGAGAAGGCCCAGTCTAGTCCTTAAATTGTGCAGAGCTTCAGTTTTTGTTTTCAGTAATTCTGTTTAAACCTTTGTGACATACCAGGGTACAATCCAGACCAATGGGAAGCTGTGTCACACCTGTCCTGTAACCTGGGGTGCCTCTACAATGTCTTGCTGCCGTAGCCTCCAACCTGGACTGCTCACAAACAGCCTCCAGTGTGTAAGTCACTCCCAGCCATGTCTGTGGGTGCTGCAGCCAGCCAGCCACCCCTTGGCTCTTACCAGCCTTAAAGAGTCCACAGGGTGATCCTGGCACACTCCCAGTCACAGATTCTCTCTCTGGACAGTACAAATATACTCAATCTATTATTCCTTTCAGTGAATAATATAGCCGTTTATTACTTTAAATAGCATTACCCAGACACTTCAATTTAAACACACTAGATGAGGTAAAACCTTAGAACAAGTTTATTAACTACAAAGAAATAGATTTCAAGTGAGTACAAATAATGAGGCATAAAAGTCAGAAATGGTTACAAGAAAAATAAAGACAGAAAGCTTACTAGTGTCTAAATTAACAAATGATATTAGATTCAAATCAAGTTTCTCACCTATGCTTTCAGCAGTCATACAGATCAAATTCTTTGAGTCAGAACCCCTCCCCCAGAATCCAACAGTTACTTCCGATGCCTTTTCAGGTGTAAAGAATGTGATGGGCAGAGAGAGGGGAGGGACCCTAGGGCTGTCCACCCCTCCTTTTTATAATCCTATCCTCCCTTTGAGGAAGCATTTCCAGCTGGGAGCAAGGCAACAGGCAGTCTGTGTGGATGGAAACTCCCTGCTTTTTCTTTGCCAGGATGTAGATTTTTGTCCTGCCCCCTTTCCTGCCAAAGAATGGCCACTTAGCAGGTAATGATCCATCAGCCTTGTTTTCACCTGGCTGAGGCATCAGCTTGCTCCTTGTCCCTGAGGAACCAGTTTGGCCACTCCCCAGACTTACCTGGAAAACATACTTTAAGTTATGATTTTAGTTTATGTTGATAACTTCACATGTAACATTCTTATGTGCATTTTGCCATGATATTATTGATCAGCAAATGATGAGTTTTTAAATAACAGCTCAGAAGGCATGCCTCATACAAACCTTACAAAGGTGGGTAGGGTGTGACCATGGGGGTGTTTTCTGTCACTGCCTTAGCATTTACTAGTTTGCCACTGTCCATTTTAGCCACTGCGATAGGAAAGGGGGTGGGTGGGAAGCTGTGGAGGTGAAATAGTGGTAGCAGAGGGGAAGGAATGCTGAGGGAAGACAGGAGGAGACACAAAAAGCCAGGAAAGAGAAAAAGAAAAAGAAAAAGAAAAAGGAGGATGTGGGTGGAAGAGGAACAAAGGACAGAGAGAATGACCATTGTCCTCACTGGGTGATGCTGAGTGCAATAACAAGGCCCTGAAGAAATAACACACAGTGATGATAATGAAAAGTGTATTTACTGTATAAAGGCTGTATTCTGCTCTTAATCTCCCATGGAGGTTAGTGAGGGCGCGACTTTGGAATGAGGAGAGTGGTGAGCCCTAAATGGATGCCCTGGCCCAGAGATCATAATAAAAATGGAATTTGACCTCCTGCACCGAATGAGTTTAACACCCCTAGGTTAGAGGGAGGTGTACTTGGCTGGGAGCCAGGAGACCATGTGGTCTAGTCTCACCTCTGGCGTTAATGTGTAGTCCCACAAACTTATACAGGATCGTTTTAGGGGTCAAGGCAAAGATGCCACATTTATTATTAATCTGTAACTATTAGCAAATACCTCAATGCTTATACACACACACACACCAAAATGTTCTGCAGCTGCTGGATAGTTACCGGTCCTGATTGTAGTTTGAGTTCGCAGCTTGGGATTGTAGCTCGTGGCGGTAACTGGCCAGGAAAGCTGAGCACGAGGAGGAGCCGGGTCTCTGTCGGGCACCGATGCTTCTTGATGATGATAGCAGAACGTTACCCAAAGTCTCTCATCTCACCCTTCCTTTTTTATAGGAGTTTTGGATTCAAAGTCTCTAGGTCTCGCTGTGTCACGCCGCCTCTGGGTTTGACTTGATCACCCGTCAATTGCAGGCGTGACTGTCAGCCTGGGACCTGGCTTTGATCTTCCTTCTGTTGTTTCTTTTTAGGGTGGATGCTTCTTGCTTGAGTTAGGGCTGTTGTCTAGTTCTTCAGCCGTTGGTATTTGAACTTTATCTCATCAGGATGGGCTGGTGCTGGAGGTTGATTCTATCACCCTACATCCCTCACTCACACATCTTAACTAGACTAATAAGATTACAGCAGGGTTTGCAAAAATGAAGGTTGCAGCAAGCCCTTACAAAATGGAGTAAGCATTTTAAAATGGGGTTTGAATTACAATATGGCACAGAAGTTACAATGTAGGCAAAATGGCAAGTGTAATGAAAGTTACAATGTAGGCAACAGAAGTTACAATGGTACAGTGGATAACTTAAAAACAATTTCAATCACATTGGTTCTACAAATGTCCCTCTGCACTTCACAGACTTAGTATTGATGAAGGCTGCACAGGCTAGATTCACAAAGTCACTTGGGGTTGGGTTGCCAACTCTCCCGGACCGGACACAATTGATGCAAATGGGGACACCATCGGTCCGGGAGAGTTGGCAACCCTAATTTAGGGCTGTAACACTGAGCATCACAATGCCTAACTTTCAGGGTCTAGAAAATCACAGCAACATGCTGCAATTCACAAAGCCTGAGGTAAGTTCCCAGGCGCCCTGTACAATGAATGGGGAAGAGACAGGCACCTTAGAATAAAGCCAGCACACTTGGCAGGGAGCTAACCAGTGGGAGCAAGGCAAGAGGGGTGTGTGCTAAGCCCTGCCCCACGCTCAGTGATTCCTGAGCTGAGGGAGGAGAATTGCTCCTCTGCCTCACTTGGGTGTGGGGCCCAATCTGGGCCCAGAGGCTGCCTAGTGCCACACAAAACAATCGTTAGTCTGGGGGCTAGGGGTACTCACCTGGGATGTGGGAACCCCTGGTTTACATCCCCCTCCCTGCTGGAGGAAGAGCAGGGCCTGAAAGTGGCTCTGCTGTCTCTCAGTAGAGTGCCCTAACCACCACAGAGTGACTGTCACACTTTCCTCTGGCCCAATTAATATTTAATTATTCAGTTATTCAATTAAAGAGGAACAACTTAAATGAGAATATCTCATAGCCTGGGGCAGTCACCTGAGACTTGGTCAAATCCCTACTCTTCCGGCAGAGGGGGATTTGAACTGGAGCTCTCCCATAGCCATGGTGTATCTCCGAACCACAGGGCTAAACATTGTGAAGGAAATCACCTTCTCCCGCTCTCACACCTGCTTTGTGTGGAGCTAGGCAGCCTCCCAGATCAGGTCCAAGACAGGCGCTAAGTGCTCCTCTGCCTGTCTTTCCCCAGGTTGTGGATTGTTTGGGGGATCAGCCAGGAGACAGGCACCTGGAAACCTAGAGGGAGGCTGTTTACTTACAAGTTTGAAATATGGGAGACTTGTTCAGAAGATTTGGAGAGCATGGATTGATGTCTGGTCCCTCTTAGTCCTAAGACAACAACCCCCAAAACAAAGAGCACAAACAAAAGCCTTCCCCCCACCAAGATTTGAAAGTATCTTGTCCCCTTATTGGTCCTTTGGGTCAGGTGTCAACCAGGTTACCTGAACTTCTTAACCCTTTACAGGTAAAAGGATTTTGGAATCTCTGGCCAGGAGGGATTTTATAGTACTGTACACAGGACAGCTGTTACCCTTCCCTTTATAGTTATGACACCACCCTAGGAGTGTGTGTGTGTTTCTTTAAATCTTTTGTCTCTGTGTACCATAAATGAGATTCCTGTAATTTACCAGCGATGGTTTCACTTTCAGTTGGAAGCTGCTGGATGGAGAATGTTTCAGTTCAGATAAAATTGCTGTAAGTTAACCAGCAATAGCTGTATCCTGTATGAACAGACTGGAGTCAGACGTGCAATGCTACCGTAAATACTGAGATGTTCACTTGCAATGCAGACCTAGCAAATCTGAAGCTCGGAGTCCTTCCTCCACCACTAGTGCCAGCCTCTGCCCTTCCCTGTAGGATCCAGCAGTCAGCCCTCAACTGCTCTGGATGAGGCTCTGCTGTTCTTCATGGGAGCTGTTCCTATGGACGGGAGTCTGTCTGGGGCTTTCACTTTTCTGCTTTAAATATTGCTGCAGAAATGTCTAAGATGCTCAGAGATCTTTGTGGTCTCCTTTTCAATTACCATCAACTAAGTAGCCCTCGCTAGACAAGGGACATGGGTTCCAAAACCCAGTGAGTAGAGAGATTTCAGAGTAGCAGCCGTGTTAGTCTCTAAGGTGCCACAAGTACTCCTGTTCTTTTGGAGTAGAGAGAGAGTGTGAGGAGGCAGGAATGGGCATCTGATGGTATGGCCCCCCTTTGAGCCCCAGAAACACAAATTGCCCCCCCCCCCCCCATCCACTGTGGAATATCAGAGCTAATTTTGGTTCTATTATGAGTCTAGTTACCGGCTGCTGAGCTGAATTCACTTTAGGCCAATGGTGTACTGGCACTGAGGCTCCCTTACTATAAGCTGAGCTCACTGAGTGCTGGGTTAAGTGGGGGGGGGGGCTTGCAGATATATTGTGAGTGGCTTGCAGAGCAGTTTGTGGGATGGCTAGAATGGCTTATGGGACGGCTGGCAGAGCAGAGCAGTTCACAGAATGGCTGGAGCCACTCACGGGATGGCTGTGTGGAACAGAGCGGCTGGCGGAGTGGCTTGTGGTGAAGGCTGCAGCAGAACCCATGGAGAGGTGGGGCAGTCGGCATTGGGCCATGTAAGGTGCCCCTTAACACCCCCTTGCCCCCTCCCCCATTGCCACCCAGGCTGGGAGGTAAAACTCTGCAGATAAACTTTTGAACTCTGGGGCTGCACTGACCAGGGACAGAGACTTTTGGGTTGTTGAACTTTGGGATGATTTTTGGGTTGCTGGACTTAAGACCCTGAGGGGAAAAGGACACTGCCAAACTTACTTGGAGGTGGGTCTTTTGCTCATGGTTTGTGTTATGAATCCTGTTTGTGGTGTTTCCCCAACATAATGCCGCATTGTTTCCCTCCTTTATTAAAAGGCTTTTGCTACACTCAGACTCCGTGCTTGCGAGAGGGGAAGTGTTGCCTCTTAGAGGCGCCCGGGGGGTGGTATGTAATTGTCCCAGGTCACTGGGTGGGGGCTCGAGTCGGTTTTGCGTTGCGTTATTGTTATACCACATCTGCTATTGTGTGGTAATGTAAAGATGTAAAGGTAGCCATCTTACAGCAAAAAAACTTCAGGACCAGACTCCAAAGAGAAACTGCTGAGCTCCAGTTCATTTGCAAATTTGACACCATCAGATCAGGATTAAACAAAGACTGTGAATGGCTATCCAACTACAGAAACAGTTTCTCCTCCCTTGGTGTTCACACCTCAACTGCTAGCAGAGCACCTCACCCTCCCTGATTGAACTAACCTCGTTATCTCCACACTGATATATACCTGCCTCTGGAGATTTCCATTACTTGCATCTGAAGAAGTGAGGTTCTTACCCACGAAAGCTTATGCTCCCAATACTTCTGTTAGTCTCAAAGGTGCCACAGGACCCTCTGTTGCTTTTTACAGATTCAGACTAACACGGCTACCCCTCTGATACATAACATTTTTGTTCAGCGTTATGAACAACCTCCATTCCTGGGGTATTTGTAACCCTGAGGTTCTACTGTAATTGCTGGGGATGGTCTTGTGCCTGCAAACATTCAAAGGATATGCATCTAATGTTACGCACATGCATAAGTGTCTGCAGGATTAGGGCCAGTCCCTCCATGGACTCAGTTACATAAAGGAGACAGACCTTTGCTTCAGAGTTAGACTTTCTCTTCAAGCTCATTTTTAAAAACTCAAGTTTATAAAGTCTGCAGTATAAACAAGTTTTCCAGTGAAATGTTGTTAAATTAGTATTTGATGCTTTTAAGAGTACCAAGAGCAGTAGCCTTGAAAATGTGAGGAGCATAGGTGTGCACACGGGGTGTGCCGGGTGTGCCCAGGCACACCCTAATGCCTGCGGGCCGGATCCGGTCCCTCAGGGCTTTGGATCTGGCCCGCGGGATTTGCCCCCTGTGGTGCTGCAAGCCCCATGCTGCTCTCAGAGGGCTCCGTGCATTGCTCCAGGCACCGCCCCTCGCAGTTCCCGTTGGCCGGGAACGGGGAACCGCGGCCAATGGGAGCTTTGGGGAGGTACCTGGAGGTGTGGCAAGGGCAGCGCGCGGAGCCCGGTGCCACCCCCTCCCCAGGGGCCGTGCAGGGACGTGGTGAGCAGCGCAACATGGTGTGGGGCCAGGGCAGGCAGGCAGGGAGTGCGGCGCTGCAGGTAAGTGGCGCCGGGCCGGACCCTGAACCCCTCCTGCACCTGGCCCCCCAACTCCCTGCCCTGAGGTCCCTGCCTGCACCTTGCACCTCTCCTGCACCCCAACCCCCTTCCCTGAACCCCTTCCTGCACCCTGTACCCCCATGCACTCCAACTTCCTGCCCTGAGCCTCTGTCGCACCTTGCACCTCTCCTGTACCCCAACCCCCTGCCCTAAGCCCCCTGCCTACACCTCACACCCCAACCCCCTGCCCTGAGCCCCCTGCCCTACCCTACACCCCAACTCCATGCCCTGAGCCCCCTCCTGCACTCCGCACCCCTCCTGCACCCCAACCCCATTCCCTGAGCCCCCTCATATGCCCTGCACCACTCCTCTGCCCCAATCCCTTGCCCTAAGCCCCTTCTTGCACACCACACCCCCTCCCACTCCCCAACCTTATGATGTTTGCCTTTAAAAAAATAAATAAATAAAATTCCCTGGGTGCACACCCTAATGAAATGTGCTGCGCACGCCTATGGTGAGGAGTGACATTCTCTGCTCCAATGGGAGGTCATTATATGTTATCAGTCAGGCTACATTAGCTGCTTTGCAGGGTTTTTCATGCAGAGATCGAAAGGAAAGAGGCTATAATCATCAGCATTTTACAGATGGGGAAACAAACACACATCTCAGTTGCAGTCTTTGTCCAGGGAGTAACGATGTAGTTGTCTTTGGGTTAAAAAACTCATAACAAAATCACAAAAAAAACAAAAAAAGTTTGCATTGGTGGACTATGGAGTCTAGCCACTCCTTATTCACTTTCTCCACACTAGTCATGATTTTATAGACCTCTATCATATCCTCCTTAATCATCTCTTTTCTAAACTGAACAGTGCTAGTATTTTTCATCTCTCCTCCTATGGAAGTTTTTCCATACCCATAATCATTGCTGTTGCCCTTCTCTGCACCTTTTCCAATTCTAATACATCTGTTTTGAGATAGGGCGACCAAAACTGCATGCAATAGTTAATGTTTGGACATACCACGGATTCATATAGTGGCATTATGATATTTTCTGTCTCGTCTATCCCTTTACTAATGGTTCCTAACCTTCTGTTAGATCACTGTGCAGTGGCAGTCCAAAACGTATGTGAGGGCCTTCTGTTACATACCACAGTTAGCAGTTATGCAATTTCGTATATGAGTTCCTTCAGAACTCTTGGGTGAATACAATCAGATCCTGGTGACTTATTACTATTTAATTTAAATGTAATTAATCAATTTGTTCCAAAACATCCTCTGTTGACACCTCAGTCTGGGACAGTTCCTCAGATTTGTCACCTAGCAGGAATGGCTCAGAGGAGGGAATCGCATCCTCTGCAGGGAAGACCAATGCAAATAATTCAGTTAGCTTCTCTGCAATGGCCTTGTCTTCCTGGAGTGCTCCTTTAGCACCTTGATCATCCAGTAGCCTACTGATTGTTTGTCAGGCTTCCTGCTTCTGATATACTTACAATAATTCTGCAGTTAGTTTTTGTCTTTTGCATGTTGCTCTTCAAATTCTTTTTTGGCCTAGCTAGCTCTACTTTTGTATCGTTAGATCTATATATTATCACAGAGAGGGACTTTACCACTATGCCTCTCATAGCAGTTCTTGCTCACAACTTATCCACTTCTGGAAAGAGACTTCACTATCTTGAAAAAGCTGACACTGAAGAGTTACAAAGGGACCTCAGAAAACTTGGTGACTGGGCAACAAAATGACAGATAAAATTCAGGGTTGATTAGCTGTTATCATGCAAGAAAGAAATCTTGGAGTCATAGTGGATAGTTCTTTGCAAACATCTGTTCAGTGTGCAGCAGCACAAAAAAGCTAACGGAGTGTTAGGAACTATTAGGAAAGGGAAAAATAATAAAACAGAAAATACCTTAATGCCACTATGTAAATCTCTGATATGCCCACACCTTGAATACTGCGTACAGTTCTAGTTACCCCATATCACAAAAGATACATTAGAATTGGAAAAAGGTGCAGAGAAGCGCGTCAACCACAATGATTGGAATCATTTCCATGGGAGGAAAGATTAAAAAGACTAGGACCGGTCAGCTTAGAAAAGAGATGATTAAGGGGGGTTATGATAGAGGTCCATGAAATCAGCAATGGTGTAGAGAAAGTGAATAGGGAAGTGTTCTTTAGCCCTCTTGTAACATAAGAATCAGGGGGCCACCCAATGAAATTAATAGGCAGCAGGTTTAAATTAAGCTAAAGAAAGTACTTCTTCACACAACTGTTGCCGGCACAGAGGGCCCGAGGACAGCAGCAGCGGGGTTCGTTGCCCGGTGTGCTTCGCGCCAATGAACACACCAGGGGGAGAAGCAAACAAAGTTTATTTGGGATCCCAAAGCGGTGCAAGGAGACTGGCACGTCTCAAATCAAGCACACTAACAGGAACAGTTTTTCTTCTTTTATACATTTTGCAGTTAAGCCTCACCCCCCCCCCCCTTTCCCCTCCCTTCCTCCCCTTCTACCCCTCCCTTCCCTGGTAACAGTTACTAAGCAAATAATGATTACATTTAAGCAGTTAAGTCATTCTTGGCAGCTATAAGCCTAGCTTGTTAGTAACTTCTTTAAACCGTTATCTTGTCCTTTTTTCCTTCAGCCAGAAACATGCAGGCCTCATTATTACCGCTTGATACTGGAGTGAGCAGGGGGTTGCACACAGATAACTGGTTGCTTACATATTCCAATTGCACCTGGCTTTTGAGGTTGATTAGAGTTTAAACACGGAAGAAGTTTGGTTCATATAGGCCTAGTGCAGGAAGGCTTCATTGACACTTAGTGGCCTTCCACCCTCCTGAGTTACCTAGGGTTATGCCTAGTGACACCAACACAACAAACTGTCAAACTGTGAAGCTCATTACCAGGGGATATTGTGAAGGCCAAAAGTACTGGCCACAGTCGTAGACAGGAATATTGGACTAGATGGACCATTGGTCTGACCCAGTATGAGTGTGCTTATTGTCTAATCCTCCTGGAACTCCCCCCTACAGCCCAGATGTAGGTATCTGCATCCTTCTCCAAAACCCCTTGTATCCCCAAAACCCCTCCCAGACACTGAGCCCCCAAATCCTTGTACACCTGGTGCCTGCCCCTACTTCTCATGGCAACCCATGGCAGAGAAAGCTGACATCATGTGGAGAGCCTGCAACAGAGCCAAGTAATGGAAAAGGACCCCGCGGTCTCCCATAGATTCTAGGACTGGAAGGGACCTCGAGAGGTCATCGAGTCCAGTCCCCTGCCCACACGGCAGGACCAAATACTGTCTAGACCATCCCTGATAGACGTTTATCTAACCTACTCTTAAATATCTCCAGAGATGGAGATTCCACAACCTTCCTAGGCAATTTATTCCAGTGTTTAACCACCCTGACAGTTAGGAACTTTTTCCTAATGTCCAACCTGACCTCCCTTGCTGCAGTTTAAACCCATTGCTTCTTGTTCTATCCTTAGAGGCTAAGGTGAACAAGTTTTCTCCCTCCTCCTTATGACACCCTTTTAAATACCTGAAAACTGCTATCATGTCCCCTCTCAGTCTTCTCTTTTCCGAACTAAACAAACCCAGTTCTTTCAGCCTTCCTTCATAGGTCATGTTCTCAAGACCTTTAATCATCCTTGTTGCTCTTCTCTGGACCCTTTCCAATTTCTCCACATCTTTCTTGAAATGCAGTGCCCAGAACTGGACACACTACTCCAGCTGAGGCATGCTCCAGGCAGGGTCCATCTGCTCTGGGTGAGAATCCACATCACTTGTCATGCTCAGTGGCATGCACCCTCTTCTCCCGGGCCCCCTCGGTCTCTCATGGGGCTGAGCAGGATCTATCTGCCTATGGGCATGGTCTCTGCCTTACAGGGAAGGATGTATACTGCCTGCCAGGGTCAGGAGGCCGCTCCTTCCAGCCCCCCATCTTTGTAGAGAGTTTGGGCTTAGAAGAAGTGGGGCTGGTACTAGAGCCGCCCAGACCCATACTATCACCCTCAGATCCATTACTGCAGCACCCAAAAGCCTCATTCAAAGTCCAAGTCTCATTGTGCTGAGCACTGCATGGACAATCAGAGAGACAGAGGGATGCATATGGCGATGAGTGTGTAAGGCCTGTGGCTGGATGGAGCGATGTATATGGCATACAGGGGGATGCATGGATGGCTGAAGGGTTGGACAGGGCTGAAGGGATGGATGGGGATGTCACAGGCTGCTAAGTTGGTGGGTTCAGCTCATGGCTGCTGGCCCTGTCACCTCCGGGGTGACACTGTTTCCTGCACCATCCACCCAGCAGAACCTGCCCCTGCACCGCTACCCGTGAGCTACATGCAGTGCGCAACCTGCTGCTCAGGGATATACAAGCATGCGGTCTTCTGGCTGCTGAACCAGCTGCTCCAAAGCCTGCCGCAGGTCTCACCTTCCTTGGGCAACAAGACTCTGGCCAGGGGGGGTCCCTCATAGAATCATAGAATCATAGAATATCAGAGTTGGAAGGGACCTCAAGAGGTCATCTAGTCCAACCCCCTGCTCAAAGCAGGACCAATTCCCAGCTAAATCATCCCAGCCAGGGCTTTGTCAAGCCAGGCCTTAAAAACCTCCAAGGAAGGAGACTCCACCACCTCCCTAGGTAACGCATTCCAGTGTTTCACCACCCTCCTAGTGAAATAGTTTTTCCTGATATCCAACCTGGACCTCCCCCACTGCAACTTGAGACCATTGCTCCTTGTTCTGTCGTCTGCCACCACTGAGAACAGCCAAGCTCCATCCTCTTTGGAACCCCCCTTCAGGTAGTTGAAGGCTGCTATCAAATCCCCCCTCATTCTTCTCTTCTGGAGACTAAACAATCCCAGTTCCCTCAGCCTCTCCTCATAAGTCATGTGCTCCAGACCCCTAATCATTTTTGTTGCCCTCCGCTGGACTCTTTCCAATTTTTCCACATCCTTCTTGTAGTGTGGGGCCCAAAACTGGACACAGTATTCCAGATGAGGCCTCACCAATGTCGAATAAAGGGGAACGATCACGTCCCTCGATCTGCTGGCAATGCCCCTACTTATACAGCCCAAAATGCCGTTAGCCTTCTTGGCAACAAGAGCACACTGTTGACTCATATCCAGCTTCTCGTCCACTGTGACCCCTAGGTCCTTTTCTGCAGAACTGCTACCTAACCATTCGGTCCCTAGTCTGTAGCAGTGCATGGGATTCTTCCGTCCTAAGTGCAGGACTCTGCACTTGTCCTTGTTGAACCTCATCAGGTTTTTTTCTAATTTGTCTAGGTCCCTCTGTATCCGATCCCTACCCTCTAGTGTATCTACCACGCCTCCTAGTTTAGTGTCATCTGCAAACTTGCTGAGAGTGCAGTCCACACCATCCTCCAGATCATTAATAAAGATATTAAACAAAACCGGCCCCAGGACCGACCCTTGGGGCACTCCGCTTGAAACCGGCTGCCAACTAGACATGGAGCCATTGATCACTACCCGTTGAGCCCGACGATCTAGCCAGCTTTCTATCCACCTTACAGTCCATTCACCCAGCCCATACTTCTTTAACTTGGCGGCAAGAATACTGTGGGAGACCGTATCAAAAGCTTTGCTAAAGTCAAGGAATAACACATCCACTGCTTTCCCCTCATCCACAGAGCCAGTTATCTCATCATAGAAGGCAATTAGGTTAGTCAGGCACGACTTCCCCTTCGTGAATCCATGCTGACTATTCCTGATCACTTTCCTCTCCTCTAAATGTTTCATAATTGATTCCTTGAGGACCTGCTCCATGATTTTTCCAGGGACTGAGGTGAGGCTGACTGGCCTGTAGTTCCCCGGATCCTCCTTCTTCCCTTTTTTAAAGATGGGCACTACATTAGCCTTTTTCCAGTCATCTGGGACCTCCCCCGATCGCCATGAGTTTTCAAAAATAATGGCTAATGGCTCTGCAATCTCACCCGCCAACTCCTTTAGCACCCTCGGATGCAGCGCATCCGGCCCCATGGACTTGTGCACGTCCAGTTTTTCTAAATAGTCCCGAACCACTTCTTTCTCCACAGAGGGTTGGTCACCTTCTCCCCATGCTGTACTGCCCAGTGCAGCAGTCTGGGAGCTGACCTTGTTTGTGAAGACAGAGGCAAAAAAATCATTGAGTACATTAGCTTTTTCCACATCCTCGGTCACTAGGTTGCCTCCCTCATTCAGTAAGGGGCCCACACTTTCCTTGATTTTCTTCTTGTTGCTAACATACCTGAAGAAACCCTTCTTGTTACTCTGAACATCTCTTGCTAACTGCAACTCCAAGTGTGATTTGGCCTTCCTGATTTCCTCAAACCTCCTCACCTCCTGTACCCAGAGTAGCCTACAAAGCACAGAGACTGAGGCTAACAAACCCCACCTGCCCCTGCCCACCTCCAACTGGAGCTGCAGCCCAGGGCCAGGCAGCCAGTGACCCAAACAGGTGGGGACCCTGGTGTCTCAGGAGTGGGAAATGTGCCACCATCTTCTCTGTAGCACCATGGCACTGTTACACCATAGTGACTACCTGCAGGGCACAAAGCTGGCTCAATGGGGTGGACAAAGCTGGGCCGGGGCTGTAGCATCACAAACTGCTCGGTGTCCCAATTTCCTACTACTAGGAGTTACTGACACCTAGATTTTTTTTTTTTTTTGGCTGTCCTGCCACATTTGCTACACCCACAATTTCCCATTTCTGGGTCTAGGGGTAGGGAGTTGTGACAGATGGGTTGGACCATGTCAGAGTTTTGACTTCTGTGAAATCTTTATTTTAAATTGGGACACTCATAAAATGAGATTGTTCCAATTTAATACGTATGTGTTCTAAATGAGCAAGATCCTTTTACTTGTGTCCAAATTTTAAAGAGATTTCACAGGAGTAGCAAACTGTGACAGGAGGAACAGCTGTCTGCCCCTCCCCTGGTTCAGAGGTAGCCATTTGTGACAACCAGCAATTCAGGCACCAGTGAAGTCATAGGATCATAAATAATTTCCTTAAGATTTGTTTTTAATAATGTATTAAATATGGTAAATACAACATCACAATAAAAACAAAGGAAGGGTTAAGGTTTGGGCAGTGGGCTGGGTTCCCCCCCTTGGGGGAGTGAGGCCAGGTGGGGCAGGGGATGACCTGTGTGTAGACCTCCCCCACCCCATTTGGCTGGCCCATGAAGCACTGGCTCAGGTGTGCTTTCCATTTCACAATGGGGCTGGACTCTGACCCTCAAACTTCTTTTCCCTTGGTTCTAAGCACAACCCAAGAAGAAATGTGAAAGTTATCATTGGAGTTTGCAATGCTGTGAAGGCTCTCGACCACAATCCCCTTTCCCATTACACCGTTAGGTACACCACAGGTGCAAGGCCTCTGCCACCTCCCCGTGCAAAGGCCTGCACACAGGGATCAGCTCCCTGTGAATGGCCTCACACTGCTCTCTCAGAGGGCTCTGACTACCCAAGCACTTAATACATAATTTCAGGGAAGCAGACAGGTGCCATCAGCTATAGATCGCATCCACTAGACTAGAGACAGCAGCAACAATAAGTCACTTCCTTTCATGCCCCTCCACCTGTACATCTATACCTAACATGACCCATCTAGGCACAGAGCTATAGACACCCAAGTCTGCATCCCCCACAGGTTTCTACACCTGCCCATATCCAATGATGGGAGATAGTAGAAGTGTCTTTGGCTGGTAATTGTCTGGAAGTGTCCCCCTCATCCCCATAACTAAATGTGAAGGAGGGTGACCTGCATGTAAGTAGAGATGCTCTGTAGTTTCTGGTCTGTCCTTCCAGGTCATCTGGTGAGAGTCACTGGAAACCACATTGTTCCATACTCAACCGTTCCTTTCTTCAGAGAACCAGAGCATTCTGGGCAGGCCTGGGTGTCGTGGACTGAGGGTGTGGAGACACCTGGTTGGTTATAGTTCCTTATGAGTGATGAGCATTTTAGGCCTTGGGTAGGCTGGAGAGGTATAGGGAAGGGGGTCCAATGAGTAGCAGCCAGGTGACGTGTGTGTGTCTGTGTCTGTCTGTCTAAGTCTTCCATGCACCAGTGCTTGCCTAACTTACAAGTGTTTTCTCTCTCTCTCTTTTCAGTTCCTATTGATTTTGGGTAGATGAGAGAATGACCAACCTGTGGCAGAGACCAAAAGGAGCAGCCACCCTGAGATCATCTGGGGAGATGGAAACCAGACAGTGATCTCTGGAGTCAGAGCAAATAGAAATTTGCTTAAGTTAAGTATTGCGGGAGGACTGCAAGAACTCTTGTCAGCATGGGGTGGGTCTCTGAGAAAAGGCCTTTGCATTTATGTGAGGTACGATAAGCTTGGGGGAGTCGTTTGTCCCCTCTCAAGGATTTGTCTGGTGCTATGGAGTCTTCCTGAAGTATGGTAACTATGTGGAGAGCAACTTGCCTGTAACCAGAGATGCTCAGTCCTCAACTCTCTTCCTTCTACATCACTTGGGTGAGCTTCCCTGGTCACTCCATTCTAGTCCTCCTCCCTACCAACTCTGGCTTGCTTCCGAGGATGTGAGCGGGGCGTAGCCCTTGGCCCGTGTGTCCGCTCACAAGGGTGTACCACCCAGGGCAGGTGGAGGGTCCAAGGCTCAGCACAGCATCCCGGACTGATGTGCTCTGGCCTGGGTTCCTGAGTCCTGCTCCCCGAGGGCTGTGCTGGCCCCGTAGCTGGACCCCGCACCAGGGAGGCTCTTACAGGCGGTGAGCGGTCAAAGGGCAGTAGGGAGCTGAGGAGCAGCCACAGCCCTGGGGTCCCAAGCAGCAGGAAGACAAGATGGGGAAGCTCGGCGGCTGCCTGCACTCTGACATCAGCTAGTGCAGCAACTGCTTCACCCTGCCCGACTCTGGCTTCTGGCCTCTGACATGGCCATGGGCCAGAGCCTTGGAGGAGAGGAGGCAGGGCTGGCACTTTGCTGAGGAGGAGCAGAGGGTGGAACCACAGAAGGGGCAGGGCCTCATGGCAAAGAGGGTTGCAGCTGCCACATTTTTGTCTATTCACCACCACCGGAAGAGGCTGGTGCTGTCCCTGGGGTGTTACTGTTCTTCTTTGAGAAACACTCTGTGCATAACCTTGTCTGGCCACTGGGTGTCACTGCTGCTCCATGGAAGAGACAGTCCATGCATTACCTCTGACTAGCCACTGGTGTCACTGCCGCTCCAGGGCAGATGCACTCTGTGCATTATCCTGACTGGCCACTGGGTGTCACGGCTGCTCCAGGGGAAATAGTCTGTGCATTATCCTGACTGGCCACTGGGTGTCACGGCTGCTCCAGGGGAAATAGAACAGGAGTACTTGTAAAAAGCAAAAGAAGTCTTGCATCTGAAGAAGTGAGGTTCTTACCCACGAAAGCTTATGCTCCCAGTATTTCTGTTAGTCTCAAAGGTGCCACAGGACCCTCTGTTGCTTTTTACAGATTCAGACTAACACGGCTACCCCTCTGTTACAGGAGTACTTGGGGCACCTTAGAGACCAGGGGAAATAGTCTGTTCATTATCCTGACTGGCCACTGGGTGTCACTGCTGCTCCAGGGGACACTGGTGCATTACCCTGACTGGCCTCTAAGATAAATGTGTAATAAAGGCTGAGTACAGACTCCTGCTTCCCTCTAGCTGCAGCTTGTTTTCTAATAAAAGATTTCCTCCTCATTCTGGGTACAGGGAGAGAATTTCCTCATCTTGTGAGTTTTTGATCTCCCTGGGCAGGGCGAAGCATGTCCTCCTGAGCAGAGGCCTGGAACCCGGAAGGTGACTACAGGTGTTGTTTGTTCTTCCTTCATTACTTCTCTCTAAGCAGGTGTTGGCCAACATGTTCTCTCTCCTTGCCTGTTGGTCTACAGCCTCCCTTCAAAGCCATGTTCACCTGCATGTGTCCAGTGGTGATTGAGACAAAGAAGTCTATAGCTCTCTGTGCAGATGGTGTGGGTGTGGGTGTGGGTGTGTGGGACGGGGAGAACAAGGACTTAAAGCTGCTGCTGCTTCTCAGGTGTGCTTCTAGTGCAGTGTGCCTTGATGCAGAAGGGGAATTGTAGTCTCTTACCTTTGTTTGCAGAATGTGCTGCCCTATGTGCTATTTGGTGCCGCTGGAGGTGTGATTAAAAATACATAAATACATCATATTGACAAGTTTGCAAAGACCCACTTGGGTGTTGAAAATGTATTCCCCAGAATGCTTCCCTTCCTGTTTCTTCCACCATCCCACCCCTACTGTGTTATGCTTATAAGAAGCACACAGGATCTTTTTCAGGGGAAAAGGCAATATGCCGCATTTATTGGAGATACAGTTATCATATGCATTCAATCACACACACACACACACACACTAGTTACCAGTACAGAGTCTGGAGCAACCTAGTGGCCAGCTAGGTTGATTATGGGTAAGAAGGAGCCAGGTTCTATGCTCCGGGGAAGTCTTGGCAGGACAAACCCAAAATTTCATGGCAAAGCACCCTGTTTATATAGTGATCTAACTTCATTGGGACCAATGAGTTTTGCATCGTTATGCTGTAATCAATTGCTGTTTGACAAGTGCTTGTTTTCTAAAATTGTTCTTATTGCTTATTTTATTCCTTCATCCAGTCTCTCAGGGACTTACCCCATGCTGGTTTTGATCACAGCTATCTTGTCCCAATTGATACGTGCTTGCCTTGTTTTTTAGAGTCATCAATCTGCACTCCTTTGACATCTCAATAGGGGCATGTTCTAATCTCCTAGCGCCTTTGTCTGTCCTCCCTAGAACATTTGGTTTGGTGATTGCCTTCACACTTATCTTCTAACACACACACTCCTCATTCATGCACAAAACAGGATTGATTTACACAGAATATTTGAACAGGAACATCAAATTGAAATGCAAGAGAAAACAATTATTTCATTATTTTACTTATTTCAAAATGCTAATTGTAAAGCTACAACAAAGTGGTGACCCTAAAGATCTATTACTGCCTTGAAATCTGCTTCAGACACAAGATTTTGGCTGGCAGGAGCAGGAGAATGTAATCCTTAACCCTCTACAGATGGGGAAACAAGCACGGTTGAGGCTGAACCATCACACCACGGAACAATACAGACAATTTTAACTATATATAACTCTGAGTTCTTTAGTATCTCAGTTATGCTTATCACACTGGCAGCCTACTCTATGGAGTAAGGATGTATTCTGATAGGTTGGTAGTGTTTTTTTAAATAAAAATGTGTGGTGGTGGACTATGCATTCTAGCATCTCTGACTCCAACGCACCTTTGCATAACAGTGCCACTTAATCTCTGTAATAATGTATAGAAAGATCTGTTTCTCCATTTGTACTGTCACAGCAGGTTTTTTTACATCACAAACTACTCAACATGTGGGATGAGGGGGCAGGCTACTCCCCTTTCCCTTCACTCTTAACCACATGTACTGTGCTGGAGAGGAGCTATCCCAGGCTTTTGCCCCATCTCTATGCTGAGATGTCATAGCAGGGGCAAGGCACTAAGCAGGGGGTTGGATAGAGGAGAGAAAGGTACGGAGGTGGCAGGGGCGATGGGAGTGTCTTGTGCTTTCTCCCACCATGGAGTGAGGCGCCAGAAACTTCTAGCTGCCAGGGGGTGGTGAGAAGCACAAGCTGCTATGAGATGTGCCCTCTATATGTGCAACAGCGAGTCACAGAGGGAGCATCCCTGAGCTGTGCTGCCAGTGGGAGCAGCCAACCTCACAGCGAGGGGGATGGGTGACCCCTCCCCTGACTGGGGACAGTAGGTTACAGTGGGGCACCCTTAGCCACCCCCCCATCAACTTTGCGTTCCCTCCTTGGCTTATGTGCCTTAGTTTTCTCTTCTGAAAACACTTCAGCTCTTGCTCCTACCCCCGCAGCACTCACCCTCCTCCACTCACCTAGATAAACCTCTCATTCCCTGCACCCCCATCCTCCTCATCCAAAATCTTCTACTCTCTCCTATCCCCTGCATCCCTCCTGCTCCTGCCCATTCCCATGCCCCCTGAGCGGGTCCTAAAGCAACCTGTCCCCACTTCAACCCA